>NW_009260026.1:1859479-1923917 GCF_000687185.1 Egretta garzetta | reverse complement strand
GGCATCAGGAGCCAAGTGATTAAGCCCCATGCAGTGCTCTGACAGGAGGCCTTCTTCTTGCCTACGCATACTTTTTTTAAGTATAGAAAGTATTTCCATATTTCCAGCAGCTGATCTTCATTTGAAGCCAAAAGCTGCAATTTTCAGACTAGAAGTGAAGCTTTTCTAGGAAAAGCCACTCTGGAGCATGGGTCCATCTAGCCCAAGACGGTGTCTCCAACAGAGGCCCTGCACTCTGCTTAGAGAAAGAAATCCTAAAGCCCACAGGGCTCTCTCCAGGGATAATTTATATTTCACTCCAAGAGTTAGAGTTTGGCTTTCACTCCAAAGTCTGTAGTCTTTCCAAAACTCTTGCTTATTTCATTAATCTTTACAGTTCCCTGGAGATGTTTGTTCTTTGCAGATCTCTAACCCGCCTGGGAAGCCCCTTGAGCTGCTGACCTCTGTGTCCTGTGGCACTGAGTTCCCCAAGCCAGCTGAGGCATTTGTGCAGGGAAAAAGGAATTTTCTCAATTTCAGGTTTGCTGCTTTTAATGTGGAAGCATGCCTGAAGCTTCCCGTCTCACCCAGCTGGCTTCTCATTACAGCATCTCGCCTAAAACAGTGAGCTGCTTCTGCCGCACAGGGAATCCCTGCTAGGAGATGGGCTGTGCATGCGTGACACTGCTCTGCCCTGAAACGTGACTCATCCATGCTGAGGATCCACTTTTTAAATTGTTCAGTGCTTCCAAGTTTACAAGAATACATTATTCTTTCAGCTGCTTCTGCAGGCACGGTGTGGTTTTTTCTCAGGACACTGGAGTAATAAAAGTTTGTGGATAGTCATCGTGTCCCTGTTATGTGGATAACATACTAAGCCAGGACGTGATAAAGGTGTGAGGGGCTGCGGGGTAGCTGGGACATGGCACCGTGCTCTCTGTGCCTCTCTTTTGGTAAGGAGGCAATTGCAATGCTCAAGCTTCTTTGCAGACCATGGTAAGACTTGCAGGTAGAAGGGCAAGAGGGGCACTGTTGTGTAGTTCCACACTTATGATGATGGTGAACCAGCAAACCAGTGCATGGACAGTGGGCAGGATGGCTCAGTGTTCAGCCTGCCTTTCCTTCATCCGTCTGTCCTTCTCTATCCTTCTGCCACAGAAGGGCTTGTGTCTTACAGGGGTAGAAGAGAGGTGTGGTGGGATACAAAGTACAGCCTTCGTCATCGTCTAGGAATGAACTGGCTAGATGGTTGTATACTCGGGGCTCTGCGGCAAAAATTAGATGGTGCTATACAGACAAGGCTTTGGATCCAGCACGCAAACAAACAAAACAAATGTATTAGAAACAGCTGGGGGATAGGATGAAAATGAGCATTATTAGGGGTATGCTTATAATAACTTATGAACTGGGGAATGCATCATTGCTCTGCTGGGCCCTCTTGGAGACAGATTTGCTCTTGCTTTTGGAGCCCTTATTACAGCCATTGGTTTTCCCATTGATGAATCCCTTCCCCCAGCCCTTGCTGGAAAACATGACAGCATCCTCTGAGATGTAGCTGCTAATACAAGGATTTTGTCAGGAGCTGGAGTGACCATGGCCTCCCTCATCTGTGGGTCGCGAGCTGCCACTTGCGTGAGCATGCACATCACCCAAAGCGGGGGCATCGCTTTAGGCACTGATCTACCTTCAGGAGTTTCCTCCCTCAACCTGAGGGAAGTTTTGCAGCTCTTGGGAATTTTTGTTGATTCCCTGGCTGTAGGATGGGCTCACAGTTTTCCAAATCCTTCATAATTTTGGAGCATGACTGATCTGTCCTGGGTGATACTGAGAAAGGTGGAAACACCTGCTGGCAGCACTGTCCTCATTCAAGTCTTTTCTTGCCTTTCCTGTGCACAGTCAGGGCATCGGGGCTGTTAGCAGTGAGCCCCTTGCCTGCAGCCTGCCCTGCTGCAGCTCAGGAGGTGACTGTCACACATTTTTCTCCTGGTCTCCATGTGTATTACCTCTGTGACTTGCAGTCCTTCCTTGTCGGAGGGTGTTTGAAATTATCCTTCAGCCCTCAGTATATTGGGCTCTTGCTAAGAAGTCCTTATTGTCTGTTTTACACACATGAATACTGCACCCACCGACATTTTTTTGATAATGTTCGCTGAGACTTCAGTTGTATAATGTCTAGTGCACAGTTAAGTGCTTAAGAATTGATTTTGCTGTTTCCCTGACAAATTTAACAAATATTGGCCAAAACTCAACTCGCACTGACATTGCTGATCTTGCAGCTGGAGAAATTTGGCCCAGTACTCCACTTCAGTGTCTTTGAGCCATTGTGATGTGTCTAGCACGTTGGCTGTTCTCATTTGCTTCATGGTTGGATGAGATGCTTATATACAAAGCTGCTTAAATTCCAAATGTTGCTTGTGGCTGAACGGTTCCTGCCTTTGATGTAAAATCTAGGCACAGCCTGGGGTCTGAGAGGTTATTCTTGTTAAGAGGATAAGTTAATAGCAAAGTCTCGTATATTTGACACAGAGTGCACAAAGGCCTGCTTACTTGAACACAGAAAGAGTTCAGCAACCAGGACTAGTTTCCCTGATCCCAAAACACTTAACTAACATGAAATGCTCTTTAGGGATCTCTCAGGACCGTGCTCCAGTGCCTGCTCAAATTGCAGTTACATTGGTCTTGGCCTTGCATTGAATTACCTCACTCATTTGTGTGTTGATTTTCATGAGCATAGGTTCAGCTGGTGAGCTTGCTCATCTTCTGGAGCCGAGTGTCACAGAGGTGACACCTGAGAGCATGTGAGGACATAGAGAGGTAGGTGTAGCCACTGGTGAGGGACATATTTGTATGTACAAGACAGTCTTGTTGCACAAACTGACTGTGAATTGCAAATGCTACCTCATTTGCCATTAACAGTAACTCAACTATAATACTACTACTACTCGTAGGTATGCAGGTTCAGCTGCAGGTAAAAATGTCTTCATCCTGTCTGTTCCATATGTCCACGTGGATAGAACCACTGTACCTTTGCAAGCTGCGTGATCCAAGAAATAGATGACAATATATGAGGGGCTTTTATCCCCATTCCCACTTTCAGACCCAGATGGTCAGGTGTCATCTGCTGTGTTCAGCAAGGAAGGTGTGATGGCTGGAGCAATGTTGCCCTGTTTCTAGCCAGGTCAAGAAAGCTGCTTAGTGAGAAGACTTTCTTGCCCTGGTACCATGTCAGCAGAGTGTTGGTTGCTGTCTCCCTGTGAAAGACAGAAAGCAAAAATACAGGGTTTCAAATGTGCTGTACTCTTTGACGGCCTGGAATAGATTTAAGGCCATATTGAAGATCACTTGTCGTGATGGGTATTCACTACCCAGTGATGGATGAGTTATTTTTCAGAGCAACTGCAAAGATGTCCTTCAAACCCACCTTTTGTTTTGTAATCGCACTGATGGAATAGCAGTGTCTGGCCTGCCATGGGGTGATCTGTTTCTGTTGGTCTTTTATAAAGCAGAAAGATGCTACTGGTGGCTGAAACCATCAGCAGTTCTTTTCCTAAGGCTTCCAGGAGAGTAAAAATCTGGGATTTCTCTGGTGAACTTTCAGGAGTGCGGGGAAGGCAAATGGCCTATGCAGGTATAGTTAACATGTAACCAAACAGCTTGAATTACATGAGGATGCACTGTGGCTTCAAACCACTCCTTACCCAGGGAAAACCCTGGCTGGCTCGTAAGGAGCGTGTCCTCCTTCAGTGCTGTCCCCCCCTTGAGCCGTTCCACCTCCAGCCGTGCTGTACAGGGCAGAAAGGGGGGAAGGGGAAAAGCCTTTTTTAAGTCAGACCCTGTGCAAATTTGTCTCAAGGGCTGATGCTAAATGGATGTGTATGTGCTGTAATGTTCCCTGCAATTTTGCCTGGACTGTGTTCAAAACAGTGAAGGGCAGGAGGCTCCTGGTTCAGTGTGCAAGCTGGGCATCTCCCAGGTTCGATAGTATGACCTGTGAAAAAGGCAGTGGGAAAAAATCTGGTTCCTTGGTGGAAAATTTGTTAACCTTTCAGAACTTCTGATGGATAAAGTAACGAGTTGATTCTCTGCATTTTCTTTTTACAAACATATCTCTATTGATGCTAATGCGGTTTGTGTATCAGCCGTTAGGGTCTGTCTCTTGGTGGTTTTATGTAATTTACAGACTTTTTCCAGTTTGATTTTGAGAAACATGGAGTGTCCTTGAAGCTGGGAGCAAGGACATGCTCTCTTCTAACATGGCTTTCCTGTTTTCCTCTGTTTTACAGGTTCTTTTCGAAATGACGGTTTAAAAGCTGCTGATGTCCTTCCAATACTAAAGGAGAAAGTGGCCTTCGTGTCAGGTGAGTACATCTTTTCTGGGTCTCTCCAGCCCAGCACAAGTGCTGCATGCTGCATCCTGGTGCTTATGGTGCTGCAGAGTCACAAGGGACCACTTTCATGTTTGGACTTGGTAGTACTGAAATTAGCTCTTCTGCTAAGAAAAGGGCTGTATGTGGAACAGGGCTATCCAGTAATACTCAGAGTGTTGGAAACTGGCCCATGGTGATTTTCTTCATGTTCTGAGAAACAGATAACTGGGCAGCACAGGTGGGATGAAAAGCAGCTTCTTGGCTCCAGCCCAGGCCTGTGCTGTCTCAGCATTCAGAATGGTTCAGGGATCCTGCTTTGGGTTCAAGGTCCATGAATAGCATTAATTCCTGGTTTTAGGAAGCACTCAGACCCATAAATCACTGGTGTTTCATTTGCAACCCCAACCAACTTGCAGTTAAAAGTAACATTGATGCTGCATTTACATAATAACTCAGACGCTCAAAGATCTCCTGCCACGCTGTACAAAGATTTACAGCCTTCATTCGGGAGACAAATCTTGAGGGCCCGAGTTGGATGAGGACTAGACAGTACGGAAAAGGCTTTGTGAATGGCTTGTATGATATTGTTTCTGGGGTGAATTACAACTTGTCAGGGAGAGGGGGAAGAGAAATCATAATCTTGCATGAAGTCACTCAAATTGGCAGCATAAAAGCAGGGTATTTCCAGTGCCAGAGTTTCTGATGATTGCAAACCATTCAAGCTGCTTTTGGTGATCCTCCCTGTTGCAATGACCTGCATCCAATGCAGCCAGCCCCCCTGGTTGCCGTCTTTGCTTTTTGTTTCCTTTGTCTCTGCAGTAATGCTGATTGCAGAGGGGAGAGAGAGCAGCAGCGAGGCTGTTAGGTGCCTGGGCAATTCCTCCTTGGCTGCTGGAGTGGGGCCCAGAAGGATAGGGCTCATCATCCTGCCGAGCCATGGAGATGCCTGGCCAGGCAGCAAAAGCTTTCACGTTGAATAATGGTTGGTATGAGATGTCTTCCCATGTAGCAACAGTTAAATGGTCCAGGGATCACAAGTCCAGCCATGACTTGGGCAAATGATTTGTGGCTCTATAAACCCTAAACTTTCTGAACAATGACATGAAAATCCAGGACTTTGAGGGAAGTTTGTGAGACACCAAAAGCCTTGTGTGAAAACCCAAGGCTATCCCAACAGTACTCACATGCAGGATTACTTTACCTCGCACTCACGTCTCGTTCTGAATGTCCTGAAATGTTTTACATGGTTGTTGTCTTTCACTGCTCTGAAGAGGGGAACATAGTCATAAAACCACAGCGTACCTGCAGACTTGTTTGCGACACAAAGCTGAACCGGGTGCTCTGGGGAAGTGCAGGGGAGGAATTTATGCAGGGACTGTACTGGAATTTAATTCTTGGCTCCTGCTGTTGCTTTGCACGGAAATGACTGCAGGATCATTTTGTAATTTGTGGAATGTTTAATAACGACAACCTGTCTGGATCGTTTATATAGCCCCTTCCACTGACTGTGCCTGTGTTCAGCTCAGAGCCAGAAGGTCTCACACCAAATCATCAGCTCGCTAGATGCTGTCCTGGGCCAAGCTTGCCTTGTTGGGGGGCATTAAACAAGCAGCACCAACACGATCCCCTGGGGTTTTCCACCATGATCTGCTGCAGGCAAGGGACAGCTCGCTCCTCGTAGACTCACCAGCCTCCAGACTTGTATCTGCTCAAAATGTGCCTGTTCCTGACACAGCTAGCTAGCTAGTGGTCCTGGGATTGACACCTCCTCTCCATGATCTCCAAACACAATGATTACAGGTAGCAGTTGTCAGGCCTTTGCAGACAGAACACTCTGAGCTGCTAGTGTCTTACTGCAACAGCCCCAGCATCACCCTCCAGCCCAGAGTTTAAGTAATGCCCAGTCTTCCCCTGTGTTGTTGTAATAAAGCAGATTAAGAGAAGGATTTGAGTGCTTCAACTGATGGCTAGGTTCTTTTTAATTAAAATGGAATAATGTCCCAGAATATGCTTTGAGCACAGAAGAGAAAATGTTTGCCAAAATAGAAAAATCAGATAGTTGAACTTTGCAAGATAAAAAAAAAAAAATTGTTCTGTAGTTAGCACAGACTCTGGGAGCACATTGCATTACACTCAGGCTTCCTTGAGGAAAAGGAGAGTTTTATTGAGTCTTCTTCAGAGTTTTATACTACAGTTAATTTTAACGATAACAGTACAGTAAAGTTGTCAAGGGGGTTCTCCTTACACCACCAAAATTTATCAGCACACACAAAAAACTCTCAGCTGAACATCTCAGTTACACGGTTTATTTCTTTTCTCATCTGCTGTGGCTCACCTTGTTTTTTAATGCATGAGTGGACAGAAAAGCTGCAGAGAACAAACAGGACCCTTCAGGCAGGGGCCATACCATGCTTTGTGTTTCAGTATTGTGGATGCTCCACACCTGGACCACGCACAGCAGCCGGGCAGAACAGGCAGGGAAGTGACACGGGCTGCCGCCTGCTCCGGAGCAGGCACAACAGGACCTGCCTGCACAGCCGAGTAATCTCAGAGGAGCACTCAGGCTTTCAGAAGTGCACTTCATTTCAGAGTTGAAGTACAGCTCTAACTAGCTGGGCATGTATTCATCCAGCCTAAATGCCGTCTGGGGCTCTGTGCCTGGCACTTCCCCTCAGCTGGCTCAGCCAGCAGCGAGCAGCAGGCGCAGGGCTCTGCATCCACATCCCTACGCCGCAAGAGAGTTCAGAGGTGGATAATATTGGGATTTTTTCCTGGAACTGGTTCTCGATTTCTTCCAGTGATCTCATGTATGAGCTAGACTGAACCCAAGCAAAGTTCATGTGCATGTGTGTCTAAACAGCACCTGAAAATCCCATTCCAGCACTCATAAGCTGTGAGATGGCCTGAGCAGTTGGGGGCGAGGTGCATCGCAGCATCGCTGTCTGATTGCTTCCATCGCTGACCTTGTGGAAGCAGGTTAAGCAGGGGGGGAGGCTTTGGCCACCTGCTTGTTACCTAAACCCTAATAAAATCTTGGCTTTGCCTGGGTGGTTCACTGTGTTACTTCCAGCAATAGCTTTGGGAACTATTAGGGAGCGAGCTACAAGCCAGAGTCTGATTTTTGTTGTTCTGAGAAGGAGATGAGCAGAGAGGAGAGGAAATAAAACAGGTTGTAGATTATTTTAGGTGGGTTCTTTCAGTGACAGGTGGTGAAATATTTTGGAAGCTGGGCTTACAGGGTTTCCTGGGAAACACAGATGCTGTTTTAGAAGAGTGGTTTAACTTGGGATGTTGTTCAGCTGCGTGATTGTATCTATAGGAGATTTTCTATTGATCAGTGCAGTACGGGAGGAAGCGTATGAGGCTCCCAGGAGAGGCAGGGGAGTGTGTTACCATGTTCCCTCCCTGTGCATGGAGCTTTTCATACACTTAGGCTTTGAAAAGCTTGTTAGTTGACTAACGCCGTGGGTCTCACTGAAAGCAGTTGCCTTTTCCCCACGTCCCACCCAGAAGAGTTTCTCAGGATCCTTCCCAGCACTTCCCGTTCCCCGGAGGGCTCAGAAGAGCGGCAGCGCGTGGGTTCCCTCCTGTCACCCAGGTACTGTCTGCTCATCTGCCGAGGCAGGAGTACAAAGGAGGAGGCTGGCCAGGTTTCTGAGAGGATGGTTGAGCATGGAGAAATCAACAGCAAAAGGCAGAAGGGTGCAATAAGCCGGTGAGCTGCTGCAGCTGTGACAAGCAGAGCTCCCAACACGTGTTCAGCAAAGCGGGAGGTTTTTCTGTGGACTTTGGGCAACAAAAAGCATGGGGCAGGGAGAAGTGGAGGCAGTAATAGTTTGGCCATCTCTATCCTTCAAAAGACCACTGTCCCCATCCCCACACGTCTCGGGAGCAGCCTCGTGAGCTGGGTCACAGCAATGTCTGAGCCTGGCTGAGAGCCTGAAGGAAAAACAGAGAGAGATTTCCCAAAAGGTCTTTCAGAGAAGGAATTTCAGTGTAAATAGATCAGATGAAAGGACAACTTTGCAATTAGGTTTCACTAAATTTAGGCCAGAGGGATGAATCAAAGAGGAAGGCTCAGAGGGGAAGACACTGACCTTCCCAAAAACTTGTCTGAAAACACCACAGGTCACTTAGTGCCAGAGGTACACAGGACCACATGTGGAGGGGCATGTGTTTTCTTTTTCTGCGATGGATGCACTTCACTCTTCAGAGGAAGGGTTGAAATGAGACCCCAGGGCCCTCTGGGCACTGGAAGAGTTCAGATCCAGCTTTCAGGGGGTCTCAAACACTGATTTGTGGACACTGGAATTTGTATTGGATTGGGAATAGAACTAACCAAAATATTTATTTTTGGAATGATGTAAACATTTTGTATTTGCACAAAAAGTTGATTCGAATTAAAAGTTTCTATTCTCCTCTTCCTCTCAATGAACATGTAGAATGAAAATCAACAATTCTTCTATATTTTGTTACAGAAAAACAACAATTCTTCTATATTTTGTTACAGAAAAACATCTTCCATTTTATACCATTCCCTGATGTAGTTTGAAATCAATGGAATTCCAAAAGGAGGAAATATGCTATTAGAAAAACATAGCATTGTTTGACTATTGAATTTTCCTAGTGCTTTTGGGCCATCATGCTTTCATCTAGAATTTGCTGCTGCGTTGATGCAGATTTTGCTTTGAAGAAGAAAATGAGGAAGTTTATAATGTAAAGTTTTTAGGTCTTTTGATGAGGTCTGAGCCTGCTGGGTTTGTTTGTTGTTGTTTGGTTTTCTCCTTTTGTTTTTCAAGAGCCTTAGGTAATTTTTTGAGGATAGAGAAGAGCCTTTACCAATAGGGCCTGGTTAGATATCCTCATCGGGACTCTAAGGTTAAAGCAGAAATCAAAATGTTTCCTGGGATTTCTGATTCCATTTACAGGTTGTAAATGTAGTGTGCAGAATCAGTTCCCGTATTTCTTTCCATACGTTTTAACCGTAGCCATGGACTAAATTAAACAATTTCTGTGGAGAATGTCTAGTCACTGCCAGCACTTACTGTCCTGGCGCTCGGACACCAGCAGCTTGCCAAGATCCACCAATATCTCCTCAGAGCAGGGAGATTTCTCCTTTATGTACTTCCTTAATTAGCATGTGTGAGAGTAGTGATACAACCTGGGCTGCCTTGTGGAGGGACAGGAAGGTTCATGGACCTTACAAAACTGGGCAAAAAATCAACCCAATCAAAATTTCTAGCCAAACAGACTCGCAAGAACTTGTGGGATCACAAATCATTGACTAGGTGTCATCCAAACGCGCTGGACTCTGACCACCTCCTGGTCGATGGGTCCCTGCATCCTGTCACATAGGTATAGCTTCTCAATTAATGATAGGGACTTGCAAAATAACAATCAGAGGAAGGAACTGAGCCTGTGAAACAAGAAAGTCTGTATACATCCCATCCTGTTCCAGCTCACAGGGTTTTCTCATCCTTAAAGTCACAATAAGCTCCATAAGTAGCTCAGCTCATCTTCATTTATGCAGACAGTCGAGAGTTGTCGCTATATAGAAATCAAGGCTGGGAACTTATAAATCAATATAAGGAGCCAGGGAGGTGACTGTAGCACCTGAGATAATTAGTACGATAACAATCAACCATTTTGGTCATTTTGCAGTAAGGTGTGCTCTTCTGTCCCCCCTAATGAGACTCTTCACCTCTGAAAACTTGCTTATTTCTGTGAAAGTGCCTTGGTTCTTAGGCTTATGTTTTGTTGCTAAGGAATTAATTTTAACGGACAAGAAGCACTGCAGTTCACAACTGGACATCCTCTCTGTATCAGCAATGGTTGAGTTTTTTTTAATACTTTTTTTTTTGTGGGAGAATATAGACTATTTGAAATGGATATAATTTGCTGGAATGTGCAACTTCAGAAACATTTTCATCTGCCAGTGTTTTTCATCTCTAGGCTGAATTGCTTCTTAAAAACAGAGGGGAATAATACTTCCTAATAGCAATTATGCAAGTTGAATAGCTTGAACTCTCTCCTGAACTTTCAGTAATTTGCAGGACCCTCTACTTGGCTGTAGCTGGCGAGGATTTACCTGCTGGGGATGTGGCAAACCTGAGCAGCCAGTTATTTTAAATCAGTTTATCACATATTTCACCTTGCTGATGAACATCAGAAACTTTGACATTGCTGTTTCTCTGTGCTTATCTCAAATGAGGAAGACAAACAGCGTGTGATTGGGGTGAATGTGACCTCTCTTTGTTTCTCCTTAGTCTGTACAGCTTCTAATGGTATGCCCAGTGGCATGAGTTTGGAGTGCCTGTCAGTACATCCATCGGCACCACGACTGGCATCACTGTGTGCTGTTTTGTTCCCTTCCATTCTCTGGGGGCAAGGGGGCAGGCAGTCAGGTGTTTTGTTTTAGAAGATCTGGGGTTTATTTTATTCAGTTTCTCTATTGTTTTTTCAGTATATACAGCTATTCTCATACATCTGCGATAGAGAAGGTGAGATGAAAAAACCTAATTTGCAGCTGGGGCAAAGGCAGAAAGGTCTGCAAAGGTGGGAGTAAGGGTCAGCATTGAAGAGGAGGGTACTGGTGCTCCCTTGATACTTCACAGCAAACCAGCTTCTTCCAGAGGAAGAAACAGGCTCCTCTGGACTCTCTCTGGAAGTTTTGCCTTCCACACAAAGAAGCTCTTCCTTCATTTTAATGAGTCTCACTTGTCCTTAGTTTTGCTTTGCTGGGGCAATAACTTTCTCTGTGGGAAATGAGACAATTTTCCCAGTGGCTTGTTGGTAAGTAAACGTTTAACATTAAAGAAGTACCCTAAAATACTTGTGTAAATCAGTGAAGGTATATTACAAGCCACAACAGGGCGTCTCTTCAAATCCATGTAGTGGCTCTGGGTGATTGCAGAACAAATCTGCCTGGTGGGAAATGGGGTACTCCAGTGGCTGTGTTGAGCATCCCATCTGCAGCTTCTGATCTGCTCTGCCAAGGGATCTTCTGATGGGAACATACCACCTTGGTTTTGGATTCATTAACCCTAAATGTAACTATGCAAATGTTGGCCATTAGGATTTGATTCAGGCAATTGACTCTGGGATATAGGATTCTGCAAAGAGCAACCCACTGGAGGATCGGGCCATGGTGGCTGCATTGCAGCTGTGTTAATTTGCAGGTGGGCTTGTTGTGGGAGCTTAAATTTCCATCACTGTTTCACTAGAATCACCTGCTTTGGAACCAAATGAATTTGAGGGCGGTCATACGGGTAATCCTATATATGACCCTTACAAGAACTTAGTCCCTTTTGAAGCTGGAGGAGTTTTAATATAGAGGCCTGTTGACAGGAGGTCTGGTAGCAAGCAGGCTCTCACAGAGCTCAGCTATGGCAGGGAAAGGAATATTATTTTAAGACTCTAGATACCAATTTCTTGATACTTTGCTTTCCTAGGAAGTCTGTCAGTTAGATTTAGAAATCCAGAGCATATTGTTTGTCACTTTATTGAGGCACCTGGCATCAGCTGAGCTTGTTCTGTCTCCTAGTTCTCTTCATTATCATTCATTTTTTCACCATATTTTGGACTGAAATACCTTTTAAGGAGTATTTCAGCTCCTCTGGAAACTCACTTATGGTCTCAGTGGAGTCTGCAACATCAAGATTGATCAGCCTATGATCTGCAGCGGTCAGATGAAGCAATGTATTTATTTGAACTGCAGTAGACAGCTGAATGGAGGCCAGAGACACTGTGTGCTACTCCTGTCTCCGTTGCTGATGTGCTGCAGGACCTTAGACAAGGTACTCGGGAGCCTTTACGTGTGGGGGCATTTGGCTGTGTCTATGGTTAATCCTTGTGAATTCATGCCTCAAATATAGATTAATGCAAGCAGAATGGCTGATAGAACTGGAGAGATGCAGCTTGAAAACAGGGCTTGATAAAATTGTTATCTGTTGTATACAAGAAGTCTACATTAAAGGAAACTGGTAATTTCCTGTCCTAAACAGGGTTACACAAAGCTGGAATTTCAGCTTTGTGTGTGTTATCAGGGATGGATGTGTCTCAGGACTTGGAATTGGGAAGGCCCATACACAGAGTTCACACTAATGACGCTGTGGATTGGCCAACATCTTGTTTTACCTGTGGGCAGTTGGAGCCACCATAGGCAGGAACATTTGGACCCATCACTGAGAGGTTTAAGATGTCAGTTCAGGCAGCTGCCAGGACAGGGATCTTGTGGCTGGAGTCCCTCTCCCTTGGTTGCAGGCTTGACCAGAAAAGTCATCATCAGGAGGTCACTGACTGTGCTGACTGCTTCCACACAGGTTTTTTGATGTTTCTTTAATGTTTTCTTTTAATGTGGTATGCATCATGATGCCTTGTGCCATCACTGCAATATCCTCTCTATGGTTTGTGGAGGAAAAATATCGTAATCCTCCTTCTGGGAACAAATGGAGAATTTAGCAGTGATTTCTGTATAGGCTAGAAGAAAGGGAGATGGGATGAACCAGCAAACAAGCCACTGACAGGCAAGGCCATCAGCAAAGGATTTTGTAGGAGGAATGCAAGACATATATAGCTAAATATTTGTTCTTGGTGTACTTTGTGCCCTGAAGAACATGTGTTTTTCTGACTCCTTTTTCCAGAGCACTAATAACTAGACCATCTGTTTGCCTCTCTAAATCAGAGCAAAGCCCATGAAAATCCACCTTGAAAAACAATTAGAAATTATCAGCTGTTTGTTTTAGCATTTAATAACTATAATTAGCAAACCTAATGACATGTTTGATTATTGCATCCCATGTCTGTAGCCCAGTGGGAGGCAGGAGATGGGACATATTGATTAGAGCAATTGAGACTCTCGACTTCCTTCCGTTTTTTATTTTCTTTTAAAACAATATGCTGGGTAGTTCTCTGAAGAGACTGTGCATGTAAAATTGGTGTTGAGATCATGGCTGACTTGGGGCAAGATTAGCCTCCTTGAGTGGATTACTAACAAGTAGAAACAGAGTTTCTATAATGCTTTTAATTGCTGACTTTTAGCCTAAGCACTATGAAGCTCTAATGTGGTGGATGAAGAGTCAGAAAACCTCGTTTCTACTCCTGATTTTTCAAGTGACTTGCTATGGGATCTGGGCTGAATTTCTTCCCCTCTCTATACCTCACTATTCCCCTGAGTAAAAAAGGAGATGATAATAAAGAGGAGGAAAGGTACAGGCTCCCTGTACAGCCAATGCCAAAAGATTTACTTCTCTTTTAGTGGCTGTTGCTACCTGTCTGGAGGCTCCACTGGAGGAGATGAGAGTCCTAATATAAGCATGTTAGGTGTCTAAAGTTTGGTGGTGATAAAATGCCATTTAATCTGCCTAGAAAAGCTGAGATTTGTGGTTATACAGTGCAGTGGAAAAGCTATATGTTAGTAGTATTTAAGAGAGTAAACCACAGTTACTGAACTCTGCAAGTCTTACGGTGAATTAAACATACCATGGTCTGTTCTGGAAGAAACCTGACATTTCTTCATACAGGCTCTTCATAAAATTGTAAATTATGCAGGCATTCATAAAAATTAGGGATTGCTCATGAATAATTTGGAAGCAAGTGAAGGATTTTAATATGTACGATGCACTTGTAATAATAATTTCACCCTATTTCTCAAAGCATAGAGCAGTACTTTTATGACAAATTAGAAACATTTGTTTCTAAACCTCACATTTCTTGAAATTTACCCCATGTCTCCTGCTTCTTCTGTGCCATAGGACTAGGAGGAATTGGTCCAGGCATTTATTTATCCTTCCATCATCCAGAACCCCCCCAACTGGGTCATCATGTAACCTTCCTCCTCCAACAAGAAATAACCCATTTTCTCTGGTCTGTCCTGGTAACTTCTGACTCTGTGCTAGAGCCTTATTTATCCTGCTCCCCGGGGACATTTTAGATGAACTGTTGAGGGGCAATTTTTATCCTGAAGCAAAGACAGGACAGGAATGTTCTGGATCCTGTTTCCTTTTCTGTAGCTGAAATCCTTGTGTTAGTTAATAAAAGGGTCAAGAATTTTCTGATTTAACTTTTTCAGCCCACCAGAATTTAGATAACTTTATTTTGCAGAGCTCATTTTGGTAGAACTGTAGGTGGGAAAGGAGTCCCTGGCCAAAACCACAATTTTTGGTTTACCAAGCTGAGGCTGGGAGAGGATTATAACTGTGGGCTTGGGTGTCTCCTGATCTCATATCTTAGTGCTTTTCCACTTTGTAGAAATATTTAAATCATTGGGAATGGAGGAGGAGAGGGAGCCTGACCTGAGTAGTGGGTAGCATGTTCTTCTGGGATGCAATTCAAGTTCAGGTCTCTGCTTCAGTGAATATCTGGAAGCTTTTGAAAGCCTTGGTTACATCTTGATATGATGGGAAATTTTTCAAAACCTTGAAAAGCTTTTTGTGTTGAAAAAATATTTCCCTCCAGCTTTAGTTACTACCTTGGTTTGCCATTCTGTAGGCTGGCTTGCTTTTCTGTTGAACACATCACGCATGATATAATGGTTTTGGCATTGTTACGGTGTGTGAAATATTCTTACCAAAGGGAGAATGTGCTTAAAACAAGGAAATTTTTTTAGTACATATATAGGTCTAAAAATAAAAATGAGCTTATTTCCTCATAAACTGAATCCTTGTTACATTACACTCCTGTTCTCACACTATGAGGCAGAGGCATGGATCAGCCAAGGTGACACCGAATTCCCGTGGACCTTCCTTGCCTTCAAGGTGTGAAGCCAAAGGCAAGCATCGGGCGTGGAGATTGGGCAGGACAGTTTTTGTACTCCGTATGTACCCCTGGCTGCATAGGGGCTCAAAATGAAGATGGAATCTCTGGTTTGCCTCTCCATTTATATCCCTGGGCAAATCAGACATGACCTGGCTCAGGTGGAGAGTTGCATGATGTAGCCCTTCAGGTATATAGCATCCACTGAAAACTATGGGAACTTCAGTGCTGGCAAACTGTAACAGCAGGGTAACACTGGCATCTCTGTCTGTGTAGAGGAAGTTTGTGTAACAGACTTTGACTTGTACAGTATGCAGTCCTGTAGAAAACTCCTTAGACAGGACTTCTTTAAAAACATAAGATAAATATTTTTTTTTTTAAAAAATGTAGACATATAGTAACAACATTGCTATTTTTAGCTGCTTCTGTGTGATTCTGGTCATGTAGAGAGGCACTTTGTGCTACAAGGTGAGCTTGTACCTCTTGTGGCATCAACTGAATGGGCAGTTTCAGAATACAAAGCACAGGGGTATGCTGTCAGGTAGGAGCTGGATCTACAGGTGACTCCTCTGCTCTGTAAGCAAGGCCAGGCAGAAAACCTGTGCCTGGGGGTACACGCACGTATCTAGTCACTTTGGTTTCTGGTTTGTCCACCTGCAGGAACTCCTGCCATACGAGGCACCTCCTTGATTCCTGATCTAAATTCTGCCCAGAGCAATTCTTTGTCCCATGGTGATGCAGGTTACTGTTTTCCAAGCACACGTGCTTTCCTGCTGCTCCTACTCTTACAGCAGAGCCTCTTAGGACTCTTCCTACCGAATTAGGGTGTTTATAACTCCTGCAGAAGTCATGGCCCCACAGGGTGCAGGCGTTCTCTGATCTGTGTCAGAGAATGCAGCGCAGATTGGTGCTGGAGATGTTGTGTAGCTTTTTATTCTTGTTGGGCAGGTTAATTAGTTCAGAGAAACACATGATTTTTCATTCTCAGAAGTGTGATTTCTGTTGAAGAGATTATACTTCCCATTGAAAAGCAAAAATTCATCTGCATTTTTACAGCTTATTTGCAAGGTCCTTGCAGTTCTGCGCTAGCTTTTTGAACTGCAGTTTTGCTATGACTTTTTTTTCCTAGACAGCAATGCAAATGCATATCTAACAACACAATTCCTGTGATATGTGAAGAAAGAACTAAACACTGACGCACTAGATTTTGGTTTCAAGCTTGTGAAACTTTATTCACAGAATAAAATAAGGTGCTATAGAATAGACTGTATTCACCCCATATTTGTGATTGTATGATTCAGGGTAGAGTCATTCCTTTATGGTAAAGCCTTTTGACAATTGCTGTAAAAGATGAAGTGTCAGACACTGGCAGTTTAAAAGGAGTGGACTTTAAGACAGGAAAGCTACAGGGGAAAAAACAAACGAAAAATCATTCCAATTGCCAACAACACTCTCTAAATAGAAAGCATAAGAGGCATGAACTTCTAATCAAAATTTCAATTTCTAATGAATTGCCAGATAGATTGGAATGTCTTAGTGCATAAACATTACTGGGATACATCGCTCCTAACTGGCAGGATGTTGTAAACTGGCAGTGAACGATGCAACACACTGAATAATGGTGAAAAATACTTTCACTTTCTTGGTGTTGATCAGTTTAAAACTATCCCCACAGTAGGATCTCATCAACATGAACTGCTTGGATTGGCAGTTCTAGAGATTTGATGGGGTTAGGTGAAAGTCAGAAGAAATGCTAGTAGCAATTGTCCTTGTGTATTGGCTTGGTGGGGTTTTTTTATTTCCCTCCGCTGGAGCTCCAGCGAATGCAAGCATGTCTTCCTCTATTAGGCAAGCCTGAAAGCTACAAAGAGTGCACGGGCTCTTGAATGTGCTGTAATTTATGTTTATCAATTCAGTGCACATAGTTTTTTTTGACATGTGCTTCCTGCCTGATTTTCTAACAATCCTTTATTTTCCACAGGTGGCCGTGATAAACGAGGTGGTCCTGTCTTGACCTTCCCAGCCCGCAGCAATCACGACAGAATAAGGCAGGAAGACCTTCGGAAACTTGTGACTTATTTGGCCAGTGTGCCAAGGTAAAGCTAGAAAGAAAACACTTCAAAGCTGAGGGTGGATGGGTGGGTGGGGAACTTGTTCTTGGCAGTTGCTGATTTCCAAGTATTAACATTTAGTACCTTCAGTTCTTGGGACAGAGAAACAAAAGTGTTCCCTTCCTCCTCCTGTGTATGCTCTGATGGTTTTTATTGCACATGCGTCAATGCAGGAGCCCCAGAGCGGAGGCAGTGTGAGCAAAACCGGGCTTCAGGCTCGTGACAGCAATGAGGAGCAGCCCTTGTTCCCCGTGTTTCTGCGCAGCTCTTCTAGAGATGCGGAAAGGGAGGAGAGTGCTTAGAGGTCTGCAGTTAAATATAGCAAGCTGGAGAGAGCCTGCTGTCTGCTGTTGCTGTTTAATACCTTGTGGGAGGTTCAGGAGAGCTGGGGTAGGGGACTGTAGTTGCTGGGGAGGAGAGCCTGCCCTGTGTGAGGAGGCAGATCCTCCTACTCCAGCACTTCCCAGAGCTTTCTGCAGGTTTAGGAAGGAACATGGGTGGACTAAGGGGGAAGCTTTCAAAGAAAGGCATTTCTAATGGTTCTGCATGTAAACCAGCACCTCTCCCTGCATCAGTCCCCATGTCCTTCCTGCAGCATGCAAGTCCCCATCCCTTTCCCAGGGGTGCTGGAGGAAGGGTCTGTTGCCAGTGCACATTTATATTTGCAAGCTTTGGGAGTCAGTTTATAGGGCTCAGTGCCCGGGTAGATATTTCTGAGCCAATGTTTAATGCCTCCGAGAGTAAAAGGCTATGTACACCCTCATCCAGCTTCCTTTCCCTGTTTTCAAGCTTGCCAAATATCTTTACCCAATAACCACTGCACCAGTTATTGAGGTGGAGGCTATCCCAGGGCAAGTGAGGGGCTGAGAAGGGGTGTGCAGGGCTGCAGTAAAACACTCTATGCCACCCAGGAGCTCCTTTTTTAAACCCAGAGTATGACTTCTTAAGCAGTGCTCATTTTTGCAGAGTGTGAAGTTAACACCTGAAGGGCAGAGTGGTTGGCTGCATCAAGAAGTAAGGGTCTTGGAAACGCCCTCAGTTCCTTAAACATGTGATGTGCAGAGAACAAAGGCCCCGTGTTTGGTATGGAAGAGTTGAGGGCTGTTTGGAGATTCATCAGCCAGCTGTGGAGGGTGAGGGGCAAACACAACTGTGTGTGCCAGATCTGCCAGTGCTCATTTCCTGGATTTCACAAGTCCTCTGGCGATGCTTTTCTTTTTTTGTTGTGTTGGACTTTTGCTCATCAAGGTTTTACTAATAAGCTGAATTGGTTTGTTTTTCTCCCCAGTTTCTTCCCCTTTTTTCCTCTAGCCAGCTCTATTTTCAAACATATTGTGAGAGAGATTACGGACATGCTGCAGGGCTGGAAGAGCAGTAGGTCACTCCATGGGAGTGCATGTCCCAGGGCCTGGCAATCCCCCTCCAGCTGCTGCAGTAATGGAACTGCTCCCTTACATCTTATCACTTTTTGCGTGGTTGCAAGTACAAAGATATGACATTGTTTGGGGTTGCAAGTAATTGGACAGCAAAAATTACCTTCTAACATATCAACCTTTTCTATTCCTTGCTCTTCCCTCATGGAGGTGGAAGTAGTAAGATACATCCCTTCTGTTCCCCATTCTCGCACAACTAAATCAATTAGCTCAATCTTTGATGCTGCTTTTGGTTGTCTCCCTCTGGATCAGTCCAGCAATGATTTTTCTCTGATGATAGAGAAGCTGGGGCACAGAGGTTCATGCTGAAGGAGCTAATATAAGACCCAGCTGCTTGTCTTTCTAGAAACACTAAAAAAGCATTCTCTCCTGGTCCCCGCTGCAAAGCCTTGTTCTGCCTTGATATTTGAAGCCTTTGAAGACCATCTCTCTAGTTATATGAGAGAACATTCATTTCTGCAGTACAACCTCCTATCATGAAAATGTGTCCAGGAGTAAGGGACTGGCTACTCATGAAGCACTTCCACCAGTTTCCCAAGGATCGTTGCAGATTGGTTCTGTGGAGACGTTGACCAGAGTACTGTCTCCTGTTTGGGATGTTACACATTGAGAGGCGTGGAGCAGAAAGCAGCAAGGGTGATCAAAGATCTAGAAAAAGTGGCTTGTTAAGGAGGGATTAAAAGGTAGAGGTTGGTCAGCCTAGAGAACAGAAAAGAGTGAGTAGGGTCTTTGAAAGCATGTTGTGATGCTGCAGAAGGAAAGGGTTTGTAGGGCTAGGACAAGAAACAAGTGTTACATCGAAGCAAGGGAAGCTTGGACTAGACATGAGGAAAAGATTCTAGTGCTAATGGGAATCCATTAGAAATAAGTCATCTAGTTTCTTCTTGCATGCCTCCATAACTCTATAGGCAAACCTCTGACATGGTATAAATGTTAGGGAGAGGGGATGATGAATCAGGACGTGACTTTTTTAGGTTCCTTCTAGTCCTGTTTTGTCTGGTGCCGCAGCTGTGAATTCACTGCTGTAGGAGGGAAACGTGACTGCAGACTTTGTGGGTTTGGCACGCAGGATTGTGTAACCTGTGTGGTGTGAGAAAACACTGAAACCTCATTTTTCCTAAATATTTTGTTCACATTAACAAGGGCAAACAGCAGAGCTTTCAAGCTTAGTTTTTGGAAACAAATGTATAGAAGGGACAGTTTGATTTCATATCACTGGCTCCCAGTTCATATTTATTCCAAGATGAGTGCTGTAATGAATAACTGCATCAGTCATCCACCAAAATAAACAGTTCCATTTGCGGAGACTCTGAACAGGATGTCAGGAGAAACTGCTCTGACGTTCAGAGTGCTGAAAGGGGGAGAGTTCTCGGTGCAAGTTGAAAAACTAGAAATTCTTCTTTAGGAAAAAGAGACTGTAATTTATCATATTGACACCAGTATAATAATTCTTTCTTTATACCCAGTGCAATGGTTTCTGAGTGAGACAGATTGCTATCCACATTGATACTATCTGTCACTTAACCCTTGTTTTATATCTTAATGGAGGGGGCAGAGGTGGCACATTGCTGGGAGCTTTGAGCAGGTATGAGATTGGTGATGAAATACTATGATAGATGAGGGTAAGTGAAACCAGGGTCTTGCTAGCAGTTTTCAAAGTTTCTGATTCAGCTTTCTGCAATTCCTTCTTCAAAACCAGAATAATAATGTGGGTTTCCTGAAAGCAGCAATGTGTGTTTGAGTTAGAGCAGAATAGTGAGCGCTTTCATGCGGCTGAGAGCCGTGGTCAGGCAGGTGCCTGCAGTCAGCGGGGGTTTCCTAAGTGGCTGAGGATTGCTGCCGGGGGGTTAAGGCTTCAGGTCCAGGAATGCGGTTTGTTCATGTCCCTAAATGGTAACCTTGCAGTCCATAGTCCCTGGGGTGACTCGGGGGTCCTGGAAGACTCAAAAGCCTGATCCTGCAGCCTTGGGTACTAGGAGGAGGTTGCAAGTGGGTATCTGACATTGTGGACCAACGTCCTGGTTTGGTGCTGTACACGGGTTCTTTCAGGCACATCACAAGGTCCTTTTCTCCAAACAGTTCCGCTATAATTAGTTACTAAGAAATGAAGATGCTATTCGTTAGAAGTGAAGATAATTGCCATGGATGCCAGGTTTCTACCACGCTGCCATTTTCTGCTTGTTTTTCATTTGCACACACGCTTTCTGGATAGGCAAAGCTGTATTTCTTGCGAATCAGGACAGCTCCTATTTACATGCAAATTTAAATGGGATGTGATGTTTAGAAATTTGGAGGGCGTGACTGAATCTAGGATAACATGGTGTTTATGATCGAGGGAGCTGAGGGGGAATTTTCTGGCCTTGCTGAGGATTTTATTTTTTAGCACGGGTGCAGTGCCATCTATTCCGGTAGATGGAGTTTTGATTTATATGTGTGTAAATGAAACTAGCACCAGGCCAATCTCCTCTGCGAGCCCTTCGGAATTAAGAATTAAGTTATGCGTGGCTATAGGAGGATAAAAAGGAGACAGGATATTATTAGCTTGAGTTATCTCCTTGCATGGTGAAGCAATATGATGAAGGAAATGTTCTCTGTCAGCTATAGTGAATCTTCCGGCTGAACACATCAATCTGTTTGGGAGCCAAGATAAGCAGTCTTCTGTGCTTGCTGCGGAGGGGGAAACCCGAGATGCCTTGGAGGCCTGTATTTTTCAAGACATCTACTTTTTATTTGTCCTCTGTTTAAGAACGCGCTCAAATATTTCCCTGTTTTGGGGGCCATCCAGGGCTCAGAACAGCAGCAAAATGTTTCCAGGGGCCAGCCCTGTGTGTTTGAACAGCTCCTCAGAGCTGCACGAGTTTGATGAAAGGTGCTAGGATCTGTAAAACAAGTTAAGTGCCTCTAATAATTAGTTCAGTGATTGGGGCTTTGTAAAATTAGAAGAACAATACAGGGGACGGCAAAATGTAACAATACTCACCCACTCTTGGATTTATTTTAAGCTCTTCTCTGATGACCTGTGGTACTGTGCATATTAGCTCCTCTGGCTGGGAGTAGTGTGAAACTAATTTTGTTAATTGATAGGAATTAAACCCTAGAGCTCTGCTTTCTGTTACATGATCCTAGCACAAAAGATTTTGAGGATTCTTTTTTTTTCTGGAGGCTATTGTAGATCTAAAAAAAAAAAATCCATGCATTTTAAAAATAACACCAGGGACTTCATAATAATTTTAGTAACTAAATATCTGGTGCCATCTGTAAGATAACTATTCCACCACACACTTGTAACAAAATACCACAGTAAAAAAAGTGAAGCTAATGAGTTTAATGGAGGCTTTGTATTTTCTTCAGGTATAATTTGATTTTAAAAAAAAATTGTAAGTGTATTTTGGAGAAAGAAGCTCATCAAGAGTATATAACTGACGTGAATGCTAGTGAATTTGAGCCTTTTGCCACTCGATAGATGGTTCAAATGCAGCTTCCAATGTACATGGTATTGGTATGCAATGTTACTATCACCATCTGTTAGGAATTGGGGGGGGCTCCTGTGGAAATAGTTGGTGGCCTCTAACTGTTGTTGGTGTCCTGCTAAAAGGCTTCTGACCACTTCCCTCTGCATTGCCTCCTGTCTCCCCTTGCTGACCACCTCAGGACCAGGTTATGTGTTCACCTCTTTTTGTGGAGACCAGTTCTTCAAAAGAGGATCTCTGATTTCCAACTGCAGTAGACATGCTGAGACATTTTATTCCTAGGTAATTGGACAGTGGCTGTAATTGATGTAGAAATTCTGCAGTAAGTGTCTACAGCTGCCAGCCCAGCAAGCTCCCCTGTTTACCAGAAGCTGCTAGAAAATGTTGGCTTCCTAGAAGTGCAGAGGGAGCAATAAGAGCCGTCAGAGCCGGGGGAGCAGGAGTTATGAGAAAAGATTGAAGTGTTGGGGATGCTTAGGTTAAAGAGATGGGAAAATAAGTTACGTGTTTTCAATCCAGTATGCAAGACTGAGCTAAAGGAAACAATTTGGTCTCTGCATATGGCAAACAGGACAAAAAAATGGATTTAAAGCATGAAGCGAGGAAATTAAGCCAGTTTCTGTAGAATCTCCCTCTTGGAGACCCTGCTAGAAGGTGTATCAGGAATGACCCAGGTATTGTTGTTTCTGTCTTGCAGCAGAGGGATGGAAACAGCCCCTCCAGCTCTTGTGACACTTTTGTATAAATCTGTGCATTTTTTTAAATACATACAAGATTTTCATGTTCCCATGTCAGTTTATTTTTAATCCCTGGATTTTTTTTTGAAAATTAGTCCAAACCTAAGGTAAAGGGTGGCTTTCTGTATCAGTTTCCAAATGACTCCCTGCTTTCATTGCCTGTTGCTGTTTTCCTGGATAGTGTAAGGACTGATCTTGCACAGTGCAGGTCCTAAAGCAAAGGTCCTCTATTCCTCTGCCCTCCGTGGGAGCTGAGAGCACACTCAGACTGGACCCAGCTTGCTTAGCTGCTGAGCCCTGCTCTGCCTTCCAGCTGGCTAGCAGTGTAAGTGTTTTCAGACTGGTTTTGTGATGAACAATACAAATAACATGATACAGAGCTTTGTAGTTCATGTACTGTGAATTGCACAGCTCATATAGCCGCTTTCTTCTAAAGACTAATAAAAGGCAGGGTAAGCTGGGCTCTGCCTATCACCTTCTATTTGGTCTAGTAGAAGTCACCCTCATCTCTCTGTTGTGAAATAGAGGCAAATGAGAGTAACATGATGTTAATATTGAGACAAACTCAGGGAGATTTGATTGTCTTGTTTCAGAACATGAGTTCAGGGACTCAAATAAGTAAAGGTTGACATTATTTCAAGACTGAATTCCTTATTTGAAATAGATTCCTTGAAGGACATGGAAAATACTGTGCAAATCCCTTTGTAAGTTGTCTGTCTTGTCTCTAAAAATGTTTGGACCATTTTGGAAGACCAGAAAAATCTGCTACTACTTTTTTGCACTAACTTCTTCAATATTTCTATATTCTATATAAGTAATAGCTTGCTCCATTTTATTATGTATTAATTGTATTCTAACAAATAATTGAAATTACTGATTGCCACATGCAGAGAAACTAGGATTTCAACTTGCAACTGTGTTTTTAAGCATTCTATTCAACACTTGACATCTGCTTAATTTTAGACTATAAATCTGCAAACTGAAAACTGTTAATATGAAGGAATCCCTCACTTATTGTGTCTGAATTATTTCCAAAGCAATTGTTCTTTTTTACAGGGTAGGAGAGGGGGTCTAATTTTCTTTTACTGCCAACCATGCAGGCTCATGCTGAGATTTCAAAGTAACGTTGGGTTCTTTCTGGTTCATTTGAAGTCTCCAGCAAAAAGATTCTCTATTGCATTTCTCATTTGAAGATTTAGGATTGCAGAGGTAACCCTACAAGACAAGCTTAACATACAAAGAAATTGCACAGCTCTGGACAAGAAGTTGCTTTTCCCAGCACTGCGCTGCTTTTCCAGCCCAGGGAGAGCTCAGTCAGGATAGGGCTCAACGAGGGGACACATCCGATGAAATAAAAGGTCACTGATTTACTTTGTGCTCTTCCCAGGCAGCAAAGCAAGTGTTTCTACCCAGTCTGGGTCCAATGCCTTTTGGTTTTACTGGTCTAGAATTTTTTTGCTCCAGCCCTACCCTCCTAGCTGTGGGCTGTTTCTCCTCACCACAGGCAGTGCATTCAGGCTGCAAATTCAGTGGCCAGAAGGACAGCAGCAAGCGGAGTCCTTCTCCACAGGTCCCCATCTTTCCAGATCTACTGCACAGGAACAGCCAACAGGCAGCTGCTGCTGAGCCATAGCTCCACAGCATCACTGTGCCTGGCTTTTCTCTGCCTCACTGAGAGAGGAGGGACTGGAGGGGTCCTAAAAACCTCTGAGTAGGTGTAGAGATGCCTGTAGCAGCACTTCCCACCAAAGGCATGGCCAAGGGAGGCTGACTTGGAAACAGCAACCTGCTGTATGGCTGGTGACCCCATGCAGCAGCATCAGCTGAGCATCCTTAAGGTGTCCTGAGGGGTTCACAAGGGTCTGAGCTTTGCCAAGGCACTGAGAAAACCCCAGGTGTCTTCTCGGAGGAGCCTCAGATGCTGCTCGGCTTCCTGGCATGGGCTGGGAGCTGCTGATCTCTGGCTCTCCCACACAGGATGGGTGCCTGCCCTGTGCAGCTGTTCCCTGTGTCACTGTACTTCTGTTAGCAGCGTTGTAGGTAGTTTCTGACTGCATTTCCAACAGGGGGTTTGGGCTGGGAAGGGCTCTGCTCAGTTTTCTCCAAATCTGGAGCAAACAGCAAAACAACCCCCCTCACCATGCACACTGCCACTGCTGGGATGCAGGAGCCACCATGGCAGAGCACTGTTGGGGTCTGGGGCCTGATCCCATTCCCTGAGCTGTCTCACGTAGAGCTGTGCTGCCGCACTCTGCGTTTTGAGCTCCATCCAAGCCCTCGATCTGGGCATTAGATCAGCATTGTTCCTCCTTGCTAAATGGCTTTTGCATGCTGATTGTACTGACATTTGCTGCCTGGAAGAAGGAGCTGAGGTGATGGAGAAAAGGCAGAAACTTGTAAACTAGGATATATCCTGCACCCGTTCACTGGTGAAGGAGCCAGTGGGCACCACAGCCTACTATAAATTTTATGCAGAGCATCTTTTCTCCATCCTCTTCCTCAGTGGCTCTCTGACAAGTGGTTTGTGAGTGTCTGCAGCACACTTTGCTGTGCTGCCCTCTCTGGCCGTTTCTAGGCTAGTGCTGATTTAAAGCTGTTGCATGCTCTTCGTGGGCTTTTTAACCATCAGATTTGTGGCTCTGCAGTCTCGGAGAGGTCCTGGAGACTTTGTGGAGAAGGCAGGTTTGCGCTAATGTGAGCAGTAATTCAGGAGAGCTAAAATTAGCAAACAGAGACCTTTTGTGGGAGCAGCATGCTGGCAGCAGAGCTGGCACTGGCTGCGTGCGGTTCCCTCCTGAAGCTGTCAGCAGCCGTCAGCAGAATATGCAGAGGTTCAGCCAATCCTAACTTTTCTTTTCAGTGCTCTCTTTCCTACTTTTTTTGCAGAAACTGGAAAATGGTTTTTGTCTCATTCCAGCATGGGTGCTTGTGTTCCTCATCAGTAACTCCAGTATGTGCTATATCCTTTTCACTCTTGGAAATTATAATTTGGAAGCGTCTTGTGCCACCCTCTTCATGGATGTCATTAGACGTGGGAAAACAACTGCTGTGCTTTGCAGTCTGCTTTGTAAAGGGAATGTTGTCAAAGGTTTCTTCATGTCAATGGAAAGCTCTTCTAAACTCCCATGGAGAATGGATGAGACCTTTACTGTGTGCCAAT
Source organism: Egretta garzetta (assembly GCF_000687185.1). Taxonomy (NCBI): domain Eukaryota; kingdom Metazoa; phylum Chordata; class Aves; order Pelecaniformes; family Ardeidae; genus Egretta; species Egretta garzetta. Next base: position 1,897,908 of record NW_009260026.1, on the reverse strand, counting down.
TTGGAGCCAATAATGGGGGAGACAGAAATTAAGTTGTCTCAGTCTAGATTGCCTGGCCCTTATCCTCATTAGATGAGTGGAGGTGTTATGGATGCTGCTCCAAAGTCTGGATTCCCCAGTGCACAGCTTGGGTAGGACCGAAGATATATTTTCAGGAATATATTTTTAGCCTTGTCACCAAATGATAAAAAGCTTACACAATCGTGCTGTCTGTCAGTCCTTTTTTAAACTAAATCTGTCAGAGAAGACTCTTAAGAATATTAAATTCCTACAAATTTAATGAGAATAAACAGCTACATCAAGGAAAGAGTCCTAATTAGTGTCCACAGAGAGGGTAAGGTGGTCTGAACTGGCCCCTTCTTAGAGACTGGAGGTAGAGGGAATATCTCCAGAGCACATAAGAGGCAAATTTGTTATTAAACATTAGAGAATCAATGTGCAAACCACTACCAAGGGTTCGGCAGTTCCCATGTTCATAAAAGCGCATGCTGCTTTATGGTGTTAGAAAATTGGATCATACTAAAATAGAACAATGACCAATTCATGGTAACATATGGTATTGAGCAGGCTGATGCTCTTATAGCATGGAAAATATGGATTGGGACTGGCAAAATTTGTCTCAGAGGTTGGGATGCTCAATTCCCTGCTGTTTCCAAAGGGAATTGGTATCCAAGTTTGGTAGACAGTTGTAAATCTCATCAATGGTTTCTTCTCATTTTCCACAAGGTGCTCCTAACCAAGTCAGTCTGTGGTATTTAATGTTTTCCTTGTGGATCCTGGCACTGCTGCAGAGTTCCCTGTGGATCCTGTAACGTTGTGTGCAGCGAAACATAATTGTAACTATGTGGTGTGAGGCTGTTGGGCTACTTAGATTAAGGAAGAAAAGAGAGAGAGAAATACCTTAACACAAAATAAAATAAATAAGAAGAATGATTCTAAAATGTCTCCTTCCCCCAAGAAAAGACAGAAAACTGCAACTCAAATGTGCTTTTGGCTCGGCAGATATTGTCTGGTCTGCAACGTGTGCCACAGTGTACTTTTCTACTGTTAACAAGGGAGCATTGGTTTCCCCGTCTGTGTACACAGGGCTTTATTTTATGTCTAAGTTTAAAGAGAAACCTTAGTCTCTGGAGAATTTTCCAGCAATGTAATATTTTTAGGAAAGTTCCTTTGTGAAACTTCCCAAAAAAGCCACAGCACCGAAACAGCTTTCCCTTGTCCTGCAGCTGCATACAGGGAAATACTCTGCCCCTCTCCTGCGTACCCCCGCTGCAGTGCACGCAAGAGAAAGTAGGAACCTGCTGTGGGCTCAATGCAGTATTTACAAGGGACATCTTTGCTGAGTGGTCCTTTTGGTTATAGTCATTGAATAGAAACTGTAGTACAGCATTGGCTCTATAGAGTAATTGCATCTCTCTCTGAAAATTGTAACAGCAGCAACAGTTCATCTCCAACCAAATTCAGGCTGCCTTCATATGCCTTTCATGTGCACTACTCCAAGTGTGTATGAGATGTTCACACAATGCAGCTCTCCTTTATCGCCTGGTTTCCTGTGGGAATACAAGAAGAACTGACAATCTCTAATATCTATGCAGTGATATTAGCACTTAGTCTTTTACTAGAAGGAAGAGTTAAGTTTGATTGTTACTTTGTTTATTTGAGCATCTGGCTTGCCAGATGCTTCTACTATTGATGTTGTCATTGAGGATCAAATAACCATGACTTTTTGAATTGTAGTTTGAAAGAATTACTCATTAAAAACCTTTGGTAAAATTCAACCCTTCTTCCTCCCCCAATCCTAAATCAGGATCCAGCATCCAAGCAGTTATTAAATGTATCCATTTAAGGAATGCAAATAATAAGGATACCAGCATAGCGTTAATATGAAGATGAGTGGGATCCTTAGCAGGAACTTCACAGCGTTTTAAAATGCATGTTGTACCCATACAGGGGGCTGTGATACTTTGGAACTCCAGGGAGTGATTTCAAATTTTCTCTGCAGGTTAACATTCTGCAAAGCATGGTAAATGGCTTTGGTGGTCCTGAGGGACGACCGGCAAAATACTTGTTTCAGGTCAAGAATGAATGCTATGTTCTGAAGCACTGTTGCATGGTAGCAACCAGCTCCAGGGGCAAACATCACATCCCGCTAGGAATAAAAGCTTTTTCCCTTTGAGAACTCCAAAAGGGCTTCCTCTGTACACGTTTCATCTACTGTGCACTTACACTTTGTTTGTCACATGAAAAAGGCATGCCGTTGGTAATAGTGGATGGAGACTTTTGTATTCCATATTTTCAAGTATTCTCTAAATTATATTAGTACAAACTATAATAACTAAAATAGTTTCTTACCAGTCCTCTGTTTGCATGTTAATTTAATGGTAGTGAAAGATTAGCTGCAAGAAAGGTAGGCTTGTGGTACTGATTACTATTCTTTCTTGGCAAAATGCCAATGTTATCCCTGGCTCAGATGATTTAATAGGCCTCTTCTATCTCGGTCTTCTGTGATTCAGCAGTTGACAGCGCTAGAGGCCACAGTCCTCTGCTAGTGCAGCAATGCAAATTTTTCCTTCTACAGTTTTTCTGTTGTGAATCAGTCCTAATGGGAGACTAAAATTGCATTTCCTTTTCAGTAGCCTTAGCAGCTCTGCTGAGACCACCAAGGAAGGACTATGTTTATTAGCAGCTTTGCTTGTGTCTTTTGTGATCTTTGTAGCTGGTAATCACATGGGAGCCTCAGGTTTAATTTAGGTCACCAGTTTAGGTCACATTTGCACTAAGGTGGGTGCCATCCTGGAACATCAGGGAAGACACAGAGCTGCCTGAATTTTAGTTCTGGACTCAAAATTGAGTTCTCTTCTCCCTTGGTTTAACTGTATAACCTGAATTCAGCAGTCCGTACAGGAGACATTTCGCAAAGGTTTGGGAAATTAGCTGATATTTTCACATCTCGAAGACAGAAAACCCTAAGTGGTTTTTTTATGGTTATGCTACATGAGGTGGAAATACAGGTCCCTTTAATAGTACCCACTGATGAGACCTCTCATTTCTGGGAAGCAGGGTCTGTAAGTTGGATTTCCCAATACTGTCTTGGGAGCACTGCATAAGAAATTGGCCGTGTACTGAGTCACCTCCTGACCTTAGAAAATGCACTTGATAAAAGCGTCTCATTACAAATGTAGTATTTTCCATGCAGTGAGTCTAGGGAGTAGAAGAACTTACAGAAGAACTGTAATTTCAAAACACAATCCAAATAAAAAGCAGGTACCTGATAAACTAATGGGTGATCTTACGCATAGGAAGAATGGCTGGAAATGCTGCCTTGTTTGTAAACTCTTACTGTAAGAATTAATCAAATAGGCAATATCTTATTGTTTAAGACCTTTTTTCCTCCATTCTCAAGACAGAACTGAACTCTTACAACACCAATTAATCACATCCAATTTTGTGGTTATGTCGCCTTATTTCTCCATTCTTCTGTTTCTACAACATTTGTAATTTAGTTCAGAAACTGCATCTGGAGAAGCAAACATCTGTGGGATCACAGATTAGTTTAGATTTTGCTTCCCACTGGAGATTTGTGGGAAGTAGCTGCAATTCCATTCCAAAATCTAATTAAAAAGCAGGTACATAGGAAAGTAGTAGACAGTCTTACCCATAGGAAGAATGTCTGGAAGCTCTGCTTCGTTAATGAACTGTTAGACTAGGAATCTAATACAAAAGCAATATATGCGGGTTTTTTAGGGTTTGTTTCTTCTCCATTCACAAGGCAGAATTCAACTGTTATATCATTCCACACTCACCAGGCTTACTGGAAATCTCAGTTTCGACTAATTTCCAGAACAGCCACCCCAGTGAGTTTGTGGTGTCAGATGGTGTATGGTGGGTGACAGGAAAATAGGATCAGATAGAAAGGTTTCCTGGGATTTTTGTTTAGGAATGAATTCTGTAGGACACTTCATCTCTGTAGTCTTATGGACTGTTAAATTGCATCTCTGGTATGTTAGCATGGGCAGCACTTTTCTGATGACTTTTTAGGCACTACTAATTATATGAAAAAGGCCTACATTTTTGTTAGGTAAAATCAAGTCAGTACCTTTGAGAAAGAGGCCACTTGAGGATGATCCACCTGCTTTAACTTTGACACTAGGTTTAGAAATATTTGCCTTAGTGAATAAGATGCTAATTGTCCTCATGTTAAAGTATATATTTTGCACATTCCCATTGGCACTTGGAAAATTAAAGCAGACATGTTTGAATAAGGTACAGAAAGTGGAGCAATATAAATCAAGTACATGTATCGGATGCAGTACCAGTGCAAACTTGTCTTGATCTCCATTTCTGGGCTTTTAAAATCGGTGACAAGTCAGTATTTCCACAAGCTGAAGTCTACCTTGCCAATATTGTGCTCACTTTGCCCACTTAGAGGTAATTGACTTATAATTCTTTTTACAAATGAAAACACATTTTTGCCTTTTTTGTGGGAGGACACAAATGCACAAAAGAACTTTAACTGTGTTCATGCTGCCTTGAAAAGATGCCAAAAGTCAGGCGTGTAATTAGGGATTCTGTTAAAAGTCTAATTCCTGCACCTGTGAACATTTTTTGGCACACAGCTTTTTAAGTCCTTGCTTTTCTTCTCGTATTTCTCATTTTCTTGGCCAAGCATTAAGTTCCTTTTCAGAGGAAATTGTCAAAGATCTTCTGGGGTATATTTTGTTCTTTGTCTGAGTCCAATACAAAAAGGCAGTTCCCTCTGCTTTTGTTGCTGAGTGAAATACTCTAAAGCATAATATTAGACCAGGTTTTATTTAACACCTGATTACTCATGGCAAAGCTCTTTAAGATCCTTCAGGATTAAAGACGATACAGCAGGTTATGACAGTATATGTAGGTTTGTTCTTCCAATGCTCTAAGTAATGTACGGGGCACTTTGTTTTACATCACGCTGATTCAAATGTTGGTCAGGTTCTAACAAAGCTGATGACAAACTATTTTAGTTAGATGGGGCAGAGAGAAGAGCAAAGAAGTCGTTATCACCAAGTGATGTAACAGGATTTTTTTTTTTTTTTTTTTGGTGGGTTTTAAAGTAGTTGGAAACAAATCAACATATCAGGTAATTTTATGAGTGGGTCTGGAGTGATTTATCAAACTATTAGCTCTTCCTACTTTTGATAGGTGCCTCCTGTGAAAATCACAGGATTCATCTGTTTGGTTCTTCCAGGCTACATCTGACTGCAACAGAATCTGAATGTACTGTAAATAGATACCTGCTCTGAAAACAGAATCAAGCAAGAAACGTATCTCAAAGTAACAGACTAGAGAGGACCTCTCTAGGCAGCCGTTCACCAAGTCTAGGGCTTCTCCAGGACTCTCGCATCTTATGACACAACAAAGATATTTATTCATTGTGTAAATTGCCAGGGGCATAAGAAGGAAATCATCAAGGTGGAAACATGCATTCACTGTGTCTGCTCTCAGTCACAAATGAAAGGAGGCTATCAATGCTTTTTTAGGCCAGCACATTAATTTACTAAAATAAACTTGGAAATTGATGCAAGAGGTCACCCGAAGCAGTAAAAGGCCTGCCTGTCCTGTGGGCTTCTACTTCCCGTGTCCTTTTCCCAGTTTTTGTTTAAGTACCGTGATCCTCCTCCAGAAAAGCAGTCAAGTGTGTACGCAAGTCCATCCGTACCCAGCAAGTGTAAACATGTGCTTCATTCACCACCATAATTGCTTAATCAAGCTCCCTATATTGTGAGGCACAACCATACAAACAGGAACAAGATGGAAGGTATTTTTACCAGACAGACCATAGGATTAAAGCAGCATGGTCATTGAACATTGCTGTCCTTTAAAAACCCAGTATTAGGATATGACTGCATCCATGCAGCATCCCCACAGTGTGATAATTCAGGCAGCAACCACTGTCATAAATTCAGACTCAGTCTTACCTCTTTATTTTCAGACATCAACAACCTGTGTGAGCTTGCTTGATGGACATAAACAGATATTGTTAATGATTTTAGGAGAGCTTATATCAAAGAGGGTTGAAACAGTTATTCAAGTTTGAAAGCAGTAATTACAGAAAATACATGAATAGTCTGTTCTTTTTAGAGTCATTAGGTTTGTGGGTGATTTTAGCATTGAAGTTCTATGAATTGGTATAGCGTCACTCTCATAAGAGACCAGTACAGTATTCTTATTATTTTCAAGTGGCAGGAAAAAATCTGAGTCTATTTGAGCTATGTTTTGTATGCTGTTTGTAAAGCATGTCGTAGCAACAGAGATTTTAATCTGTTTTCCTTAGTTTTAGAACATAAAGCACTTAAAATTATGTATTAGGCTTGCACTCCTGTGGGTTCTACTACAAATCCAAAATAATTGTGGTTTTGCAATCTTTTCCAGTATAGGCTTGTAGTACTAGATGACTGATGATCCTGTGATCAATGCTTTTACTCCACACATAAAAAAGGAACAAAATCCTTGATTATAATTGAAAGCTATGTATTGTAATATTTGGCCAGGTACTTGCCTGGTCCTAATTGACAGCCTGAATTGTTCAGCATGGCCATCAAATGGGCAAGAGCTTATGTGAATAATTCAGGGCATTGACAAACATTTTATCTGCAGGTTTGGTGGCAAAATTAACAGCAATGAAATAGTTAAGAATCCTAGTATTTAGGCAGTCAGAATTGGCTTTTTAGTTAACACCCCAATAAGATGGAGGGTGCAAGTTCACTGTTCTCCTAGTCTCATTGTTTCTTTCCACTGGCTGCAGACTCAGCAAGACAAATGTGCATTAGTTTATATTGTCAAGGCTATCTTCGCAAGCAGATGGGCTGGAAATCTAATTAAAAAAACCGAAAGCTTTGATTCTGGCAAAAAAAATAGCAAAATCTGTGGGACAACCCTAAATCCTCTGAATTAAATGGATGTTCTATGTCAATGCAGTTCTATTGTCCCACTTTATAAATAAAATATGAAGGGCTGTACTTCCACATAGACCCATAAATGTGCTCATTTATGAGTTTAATAAAGCATGTGTATTCAGCACAATTAGATAAGCATATGTATAGAGCAATAAATGCTCCCTATATAAAATCAGCACACGTCTAACAGAGAATATAGCCCAGCATGGATAAATAAGCACATGCTTAGATTATTAAGTGATCTACCTAAAGCTTCTGTGAGTTAACCATGAAGCAGCCACGACTATTTGCAATTTGTAATTCTCCAGCAATTATGTATCCTACCCGTGTCTGAAAGCGTGGTAGATATAATAACATTCATTGGAAGAATGCAGTAGCCAATAAAGAAAAGTACGGTAATACCCATTTTACAGATTAAAAGAAAAAAACAGAGGTAGAGTTGAGCTCTAACACAGAAACACAAGAAGGAGGTGAGCCAACCCAGCTAGGGTCGCGTGACTCTCAGTCTCATTCCATGGACTGCTGTGCTCCAACCAGATGTAAAACATGAATAAATTGTGAAGGAAATTGAAAGGGAAATACACTTATTTGTATTCTCTCAGTGTCAGGGAGTTATATTTAGTAGGCTTTTCTTATACTGGGTGATATGTCCAATGCAAGGCTAGAGGTTTGCAGAACAACTGTGAAATGCTTTCTGTTGCTTCTCACCAGTTGTTGTCCGTGTGTGTGACTATGGTGGTTCAACTTGCTAAAGAAACCCACTGCATTAGGCCTGTTTCTCCACAGGATGTTATATTGCATTCGTTTAACTCGCATGTAGGAAACCCATTATTCCGGTGGAGTAGATGTGGCCTGTGGCATGTCGTTGATGTGTCTCTTCCAGATCAAATGAGCCACTCAATATTAGGCCAAATATCCTTTGGTGTGGTGCTCCCTGTATCTGCTCTGTGATTTTTATTGCCATTGGCTGGCTGATATCTACAATAAGTTGTAAGAGTTTTCTGACTAGCAGATTCCTATCATTCGTATCTTGGCATAGATTAATTTGTCAATATAATTTTCAGGTCTGGCAGCAGGAAAAGCATCACCCGGGTATGCAGTTCCTGAGATGAATAGGATGCTGCACGTTCACATGTGGCACTTGCAGATGGACTTGCCTGTGAAGTTTTATTGTGGTTTTGATAGAGAAGCAATATAGCTAATAGAGGAAAGAGAGCAGGCAGTTGAAACCAGGCAATTACTTTTCAGAGCATTTATCTGAACCTGCTTTAGTTGATGAAACAGTTGCTCTGGGTTTTTCCAATTAGTGGTGATGGATGGGAAGAGATACTGATGGAGAACTGAAATTATTAGTGGTGGTGATGGAAATTCAGGATCGTAAGGGAAGCAAACTTAAAACTGTGTTGGCATGACACCCATATGCGAGTTCCCATCAGGGTGGGAAGGTGCCTTAGCACGATGGATTGTAAAACTGAGGGGACCGCACGCAGGCATCTAAGGAGCTCCATCTCTTACAAAAGTGAGAGCATCTGAGGCTGGAGAAAAACCTCAAGTGCTCTTGGGGAGATAGGCAGAATGTTAGCTCAGAGACTCAGTCGAGGTCTGCACGGTTATTGCCAAGTTTTGATTCCATCATTCGACTGTTGGATTCATCTTTGCTCTCCAGAAGCATTCGGATCCATCTTTTTCACTCTGGGGGTCAACGGTATCTTTTGGGTCTTCTATTCCCTTTGAAATACTGAGTTATTGACTTTTTTGTGCTCAGTTGGCATTAGTGATTTTGCTCTATCACATATTTATGCTTCCATACAAACAATAAGGGATCCCTCGTATGAAGCAGCTTCATTGGCAAGGCTTAGTCCCCTTTGCTAGACAGAGTGAGTGAGCTTGGCCTTGCGAGGAGACAGATTCAGAAAAAATCAGACATGAGCTAGATGTTTTGAAGCATCAGTATCCACTGTCTCTTGAGGACTCAGTAAAAAGGACTTTTTCTCCTCTCAGTGCCATCATGGTAGTTATTGGGAAGAATGAGTAAATTGTGCTGTGTAAAGGAATACATAAAAATTGATTTTACAAGTGTATCTTATAGGTTCATTCTATAGCTTCAGAGCAAGCCCCTCACAGTCTTCACCCAGCCTGGCATGACAGGAAGTATCTGTCTGATAAGTGAACTATTTTGGGTAAATCATTGTGCCTACAAAGACCTGCTTTGTTTGTATACGGGTGGAGTAGCCCTGATTCCTTAGTCATGGTCAGTCCCCATTGTCCAGCCTGGGGAAAACGGAGGCATCAGCTTTTAAATCGCACACTTCTAAAGCAAACTCAAATTCTCACACAGTGTCTTAGCAAAACAGACTCATTGCAGGGTGTTTCTGGGATGTAGCACTCAACCTTTGCTCCTAACAGATGCACTTGAATCCAGTGCGTGCCCTTAAATAAAACGAGTATGTGGGATCCAGCCAAAATCTTGTAAGCCTCAAAGAATGGTTATATGACTGCTGCTTAGCAGTTAAAAAGTGCAAAATGACTCTCATGCTGAACTCTGCACTGGAAATGGGCAGAAGCTAAGTTACTTATTAGTGGAAGAATCTGCTATTTTGAAGTGCAGATTTTTAAATGAGAAAAATCTAAAAGCTTTAGAAATTTCTCACCATAAAATTTCTCTAAAGTATTATGTTGATCAAAATAGTTTTCTTTGACAAAATTAAAAGTATTTTCTTTTTTTTATGTTGTCTGATCAAGAAAAAGGAACAAAATGAAAAAGACATTCCATCAGAAAAGGCCTAAACAGAATATTTTGCTGTTACAAAAGCCTTTTTTCAGTTTTACTTCAGTACACACTTTCATGAGAACCTGCACTCATCATGAAAGATCTAATTTTGAATTAATATGTAATTTCTCATCTTCTCTCCTTAGTTCCTTTCTTTGATTACAGCTTTTCTGTACATGGATGTACCTTGCTCTCCTGTACTGCCAGGAGCAGCATATGAGAACTGACGAGTGCTTACTGTAAGAAATGTCAATACAACTAAGAAAACCTGATTTTAGTGTCTTTGAAGACTATTTTTTTCCTATCCTCATCTATGAGCCCTGATTCAAGTGTGCTAGTCCCAGTGTGGTTATACCTGCTTCCATCAGGACTGAATTTGGCATGGTGTCTCCCCCTGGACATATCTTGGATTTCACCAAGTGCTGCTGTCTGTTGTCTAACCCTACATTAATCGTTCTTTACGTGAGCCAAACGTTTGCAGGCTTATTTATGCTATAAAAAGTCTTTCCACCATGGGTAACTGCCTCCCACAATGCATTTCAATGAAATGTATGTATTTGTAGTCTGGAGGCTTTCCATTCTGGGGTGACTGTGCTTTACTGTGATGACTGGAATTCCTGGAGCTGTTCACCATGTTCCATTCATTCCCTGGTTAAGTACTGATGCCTTGAACTGATAAATCAGGATCCCGGGTCTAAGAGCCCCAGGCAGTCATTGCCCAGATGAAGTATCCTTTTCCTTATGTGAAAATCTGGCAGCGTTGACTGCAGACTAAACTTTGTAGCGACTGCATCTGAAATGGACTTCATGGTCTCCTTGCTTGAACTACAAAAATTACTTAAAGTGCACGCAAAAAGGCACATTTATTTTTTAAATCTTACTAGTTTGGCTGTGCTAAGCACAACCATATATATTTATTTCTCACCTGGAATCTAGTGGATTTGAATCTCCAAACATATTCTCAATAGCCTCTGCCCATCCAAATCTTCTCAAGAATGGTGTGTTTATATTTCAACACAACTCTAATATTTATTTTTTCCAGCAAATGTCAATAACATATAATTTTCATTTAGTAAAGCGTTTTTGTTTTGTTTCTGCTAAATCATCTCAAATACAAGACTTTAAATGCTCAAGAGATAGCTGAATGGTACTTAGTGTTCAAATATTTCTTTGTTGTAGTAACAAATCTTTAAATGTAGCCCTGCTTCAACAAAGACAAAGCCCTGATTAATTTCATATTTATCTCAGCAGCTGTTTCAAGGAAGACCTGCCAGATATTGATCCAAATATAGTAGACGTGCAACAACAAAAGGGGAAAAGGGTAAATGGGTTTATACGAAGGCATCATTTACCAGCAGAAACTTAATAGGAATGTGAAAAAATATAATATTCGTCCTCCAGATTTGGCTTAAACAGCTGCGATCATGCATTCTTGGACACAGCTGTGTTTTATATCTTTGCTCTTTGAATGAAGGCAGGAAGCTTCTCAAATAATGTTTATTTGCTCAATTAAATAGGAGGACGAATGCCTGCAGAGCTCCGGGTCCCAGTTCTGGTCTGGGGTGTAATGATGTAGATCAGGATTTTTACCTGGGTAGAAGACAGCACAACCGCAACCCTGCTGAATCCTGACAGATACCATCTGGGACCTGCACCTCTCACAGCAACTCTCAGGAGCTCACAGGATCATGGTTACATATTGGGAAAAGCTTTTCTTACACCTAGCTGGTGTCTGAGTTCTTCCTAGCTTACATCATTTTACAGCAAAATTGCTTTGACTTCAGAGCCATTTTTCTTAGAAGTAAAAAGCGAATACACAAATAAGCTATTTGCTTGAGAATAGCAGGAGCACCCCTTTGGCACCCATTAGCTTCTGCCAAAATATTGGGGTTTTTTTTGTCTTTCTGTTCCCTCCTGTTGACGTGGGGCCAGAGTCAGGGGTTGAATGTGGACGTTGTGCAGCCCCCACTTCTGCATTCTTGTGCCATTTGCAATCACACCTCATGTCCCCTAAGAGCAATGGCTGGAAACCAGAGACAGGAGGTTTGTCTCTGCCCGGACCTCACTGGCTCCAAGTCTTTTTACAACATGTCACTGAAATTTCTCTAGTTCACTGCTTTATGTCCAGCTCCAGCCAGTGTGAAACTGGCTTTGATTTCTCCCTTTCTCTTTTTTTAAAAAGAAAAGTGAGAATGAGTGACTCCTTTTCAGTGCTGAAAGAGAAGAAACAAATTTAGGTCACAGCAAGGAAGAAAGGATTAATTGGAAATGGAGGCTGGATGACTGTTTCGCCTCTAATTACAAAAAAGCATTGTGAAACCAAGTTAGAAAATGTAAGAAGGAAAATTTAGGATGAAGCCCATCTACCTACAGTCTTTTAGGTAGCTGAAGTTCTCTGGTGGGAGCTTTCTGTGAATTGTTATTCCAGAGTAATGGTGTCCTCAGGATGTGCATCACTGATTTCCTCCACTGGTCACTGATACACCAGCACATAAGGGAGGTGTGAGGATTAGCAGTCTCAGGTGTCCTAAGATCTTTGGGAAGACAAACTTTGTCATCACGCTGAACAGCCACAGTTACCAGGGGATGTGGGTGATGACTCAGACTGGTGGTGTGGAAGTTCAGGTACGTACCTGGTAACTGTAATAATGAGCAAGGTACGTTTTCCTGAGAAGTATTAAATGGAGTAAAATCGTTTAATAAATAATACTGACTCGGGAGTGCTTGACAAACAGGTCTACTAGAAAGGACTTTATCTGGTCCTCTATACGTATTGGAAAGTATATTATGAATATAGATGACTGACTGTTTCTATTGACAAGTGATCTGTTTCTATTGACAAGTGATCTTCAGGCTCAACATGGTAATGTAGAACCAAAGTATGAAAGTCAGTAAGCAATGCTGATTATAAACCTCCCCATCTAGCTTAATTTTCAAGCTGAGTAAACAAACCACAGACAAGATGAATAAAAAATTGCAATTGATCAGAAACATTAAGTTACTGAAGTGATCCTTGGCATGTTTTGATATGGAAACTAGGCAGCAGCAGAGTTAGTTTGGTCTCATTATGAAATGAGGCCTTTGGGATAACAGTCTGCTTGGAGGCTTCCACATACCCATTTTTCTCCTCTTTCTCTCCCTTTTCCACCCTCAGCTTGTGAATCAATTGGCTGACTACAGCCACATTTGTCAAAAGAATGGTGATCTCAAAAATAATTAAGTTCCTGCAGATTTTGTGCTTACAAATTGATGCTTGTAGAGCTACTTGTTATGCTGAGAGCGTCTCCTGACAAGGTTACGCTGACCCTCCTTAAAGGAGATCTTGCTCTCTCTGTTAACAAATCATATTTTGAATGAGATGCTATACGTGTCAGATCTGTGGTTTTAGTGGTCCAACAGGCGTGCTAAATGTGCTTCTTTGTCATTAACTCATGACTGCAAAATGGGAACGGAGATATTATGTTATTGCAGCTAATCAAGTGCTAAAGCTTCTAAATGCCAGAAGCTTTGGCCAAACTGCAAGGATGAAAAATACACATAATCAGTGATAGGTATTTGAAAGATTAATCAGAAAGCATGAAGTCCTTAAACTCATTTGGTACCCAGCAAGCCAGCTCTTGCCAAGGAAAATACAATTTAGAATGTGCCTGAATTAAAGAGGAAATTTGAGAAAATAACCTTATGAAAGTACCCTAGAAACCAAAATAGAGGCATTTATTTTGACAAAATTATCTCATCTGCTTCTGAGTTTCAATTTTATGCTTTTTTTAACAAAAATCCAGATCGCAAGTATTGTTTTCACAAATATTCTAGGGTATTTTTATTAAACTTAGAAGCTGGTCTTTGTCTTTACTTAAAAGCAGTGTAGCAACTGAAATGACATATCAACTATCAAATACTTTGTGCTCACTGTTGCAAATCTAGTCCAGATGAGCACAGCCAAAACGCTGATGGATTGTACAAATACCTTGATCTGAGTGTTTTCTCCAGATTCTGGTCAAATATCAATACCGGAAAAAAAAACTAAGCACCACAATCAACATTAATTGCCATCCTAAAATGATTACTTGTGCGTAATAGCATATGTGGATTGATGTAGTGTCTTAGGAGCCAGGGATAAGGCATGTCTTGCTTGGACAGTGTGGAGGAAGCTTGATTGCTACTGATGCTTTTCCCGATCAATTGCTAATCTGGGAAGGGTTTGAGTTGTTGCTTTTAAATAATACATTTATTATGCATGGCTAGACTATCCAAAAGGAACCTAGGGTCATTTCCTCAATACATGTTGAGGTAACTGAAGAAAAATGACTGTCAAAAATGACAAATCTTCACAGACTGCTCCGTCTTACCAGAGTTTATGGCTGCTTCGTTATATCTATACAAGGCCAACTGTTTTAGGACCCTATCAATAGCTGTAAATATTTGGATATTGCAACTCAAATTTTGGCCTTTTTTAGTTTTTTTAAACTAAATTTCCTATGAGGCATCCCCACATTTATGTAAGCCTTTTTGTACTTTCACATATCGGCTCAGTTGCGGTTTTGCAGACTTTTATTATTTTAATTCTTTGGATTTGCATCTATAGTTTCCTGAAGAGTAGGTTTTTTTAATTCATTCTAGACAGCCAAAGACTGTAGTATGAGTATAGGTACCTGGAGACCTCCACCAAGGCAGGCTCCTTAGACAAATACAGCATGGCAGATGGTCCCTGCCCTGAAGAGCTTACAATCTAAATAATTTTCTTCTCTCCCCCTTCTTTCTCTGAGGTATTAGTACCTGATTAGTATCTGGCTGCCTGCTTATATAGTATAAGTGCTCTCAAAGGCACCCCTCTCCACAGCAACTGGAAGTAGAAATAATGAGCAGAGAGCTTTCTGGCTTGCAACAGTTTAAACAATGTTAAATAATCGTTTTTGACAAGCAGGTTTAGAAATCAGGTGCTAATTTTTTGCAAAGAGAAGAACATGTGGAATTATCACTGTGCGGTAGAGGTCAAATTCTATAATGATACTACAGACCCACAGGTCTTTTTGCAGGTTAGTGCCGTTCATCTCATTAAAGAAAAAAATTGTAAGCAGAGCCACTTCTGCAAGGTTGTGAGCAAGGTTCTTGAAACTGTTACATTTGCTCAAAATTTTAAACACCATCCAGTTGTACATTATCTGCATATAACTGAAAAGGGGTACTCATCTCTTCACTCACTTTATTTCATACAGGAACTTGCATGCCTATGTGACCAATCAAGTAGTGAAATCATCTTTGTAATTAAAAACATGGTATTGAGTTTTATATTATTAGTGAAACAGTTGTTACTTGTTGATGTGCTTTGAACCTAAGAAATCTATGATTATTCTCCTTCCTTGCCACCCCTGCATTCTATCAGTTTCATACTTGAAAATGTACTAAGCTTGTTGAAAATTTGGTCTAGTTACAATGAATGTGGATAGTGCTGGTAGGGAATGATTCCTTATTGCCTCTTCCAGGACAAGAATCAGGAAGCATCTTGACCCCTACCTGTAGGCTGATGTCCCAACCTGGCATGTAGGGTCAGTGGCTGTTCTCCTTTTGTTCACCAGAAAAAGCTGGGGAATTTTACCCTTTCTTCTTCCACCGAAAACATACTGTGAAGTCTCCAAAAACCTGAAAGTAGGGCTTTAGGGTGTTTGGTGCATTTTTTCACAGATGTGTGCTTAGGCATGGTGTGCTGATGGGAATGGGCAGCAGTACTGGCTGCTCCCTCACTGCTTCTCTGCACCTTCAGGGTCTGGAGAGGCTGTAAACCTTCAGTACACACAGAATCCAACTCATAGTTACATCTCTTAGTTGCCTATCTGGAATATCTATCTTACTGCAGGCTGAATTACCAGTCATGGTGGTATGTAATCGTGGGTGTCAAGACTGTATCACACTGCCTATGCTCTAAAGCTGGGGGCAGGGTCTGATTTGGGATCTGTTTGACTTTCTAAGACTTTAGTTCAGGTTCATAAACAGAAGACTTCAGTCCCTCAGGACATTCCTGTTCTGCTTACTGAAACAGTGTTTTCTGTTGTTCATCAGTAAGTATTAAGTTATTGGTTTAGATCAGATTTGGGAAGTTACCAGGCTGGCAGCAGCCATAGGTAATTGGAATGCAGTCAATATTGGCTACGCCTTGCTGTGGTTGCAATGAGGGTGGGAGGATGTGTATTTATTTATTTATATCAGGAAAGACAGATTGCAATTACCTGTTACTGTGTCTGCTGTTGGGGCTCTCCATGTGCCCGTATAGCTCCTGGATCTCTTGTTCAAGTGTTTAATGAAAAATCAGTCCTTGGAAAAGTCAGTTCAGTGTAACAGGGTTCAGTGACTTGGCAGAAGTTTCTGAAGACCCTATAAAGCTTTGCAAGGGAAAAAAAAAACCCAAACACAAAACCCCTTCTATTCATCCCTTTCTGATTTGATTCTTTGTCTCAGCTCTCATTCCAAAGGGCAAGAGGCAGTAGCACCACCAACAAAGCTTCTTTTACGGACTTTTTTGGCATTAGTTATGGAAGGATCAGATGTCTGACCTTTCAGCAGTAGGTAAAAGGAGAACAAATATATTCCTGGCAGTGTTTGGAAGTGCCTGGTCTCCCTAGTTTTTCTTTGCACTGACTGTTGTATGCGGTGTGCTCTAGATGTGCCAATAACGTTAAGGCAGAGGACCAAGCCTGTTGGCTTTGACTGGCACTAAGTTGGGACTGTTCAAGTTAGAGAACTCTCTTAACATGGCAAAATCCACTTTGACATGGGGTGGTCCATCTGTGCACAATTTTTTCTAGATACTGGTAAGATCACAAGGACTTTCAGTTTTAAGTTATATATGTTAATCTAGTGTGCCTCCTATGAAGGATATCCCTGTCCTCGTTCCAGCCCAGAAACCTAGTTGTAGGCTTTGTAGAGTTGTTTTCAGTGAGATATGTAGGAGCTGGATCTTATTAGCAGAAAGAGTGCTTTGAGAATTTAGAGTTAGGTATAGTGAAAAACATCCTGTACGTTTATGCGCTGACAGTATTCATGTGGAAGCTAAACAATCTTACAATTTCTGCATTATAACCATACTTAAAATCTGTCCTCAGCATATTTCAGATTCATTCCAGTGATATCCAGACTTGCTATTTTAAATTATCTTACATATGCCTTTGTGTCCACAATATTGATCCTATTTACGTTGATGGCCAGTTTGCAGAAAGGTCAAAGGTGCTATATTCAGATACTAAACAGGAATTCTTGTTCTGTACCTCACTGTTGCATTCATTATACAAAATATGTTCATGTTCTGTCATGTTTCTCTTCCTTCTCAGCTGTTTTTTCTGTTTTCATCTTCCTTTCTTGTTCCCACACTTCCTTTCTTCCAACGGCTTCTCCTTTTGTGGAAAAGATTGTGACTTTCACGCCACCTTAAAAAAAAATAAAATTAAATCAGTAGGTAGACCTTTCTGGTAGTTTTAGTGCATCACCAACGAATTTTACTCATTTACCATACCAATAATATTACTGGGGATGGGGAATTTCACATTTTGTGCAAATGCTTGAGGCCTAAAGCAGACACCATAGCTCTCAAGACTGCAACGCCATGCATGGCAGTTATATTAGCTGGTCAGTCAGTGGAGTAAACACAGAGGAGTAAATCTCATCAAATGTTGGCTGCTGCAGATGGAGGATGACACTTTTGAGCCATACCTCTTTTTCTGAGGGGCAACACTTTGTCCCTGGAAAAGCTATGCTTTCAGCTGCCCGGATTTGACTTGGATCAACATGTCCTTTTATTCTTTCTCATCTCTTCTCCTGAGGAAAAAGGGAAGATGTGTTTGCAAGCTAATGCTCTGGTGCTCATGAGCCCCATGCATTGCCAATGACCAGGCCAGATAACTGTATTGAACTTTTGAGAAGGGAGGAGCACAGGCTGGCAGAAAAGGATGACTGCAGATTGAAAGAGATCCTGCAACATTTGGAAGATTGGTCAGGAGGGAAAAGGGCCCCAATTTTAGCAGTGCACATGCTGAGTCACAAGGACCTTCCTTTTAGGGCATGATTGCCAGGCACTTTTCTGGAAATTAGACTTTTTAAAAAGCCCTTAAAGGGGCCTCTAAAAATGAAAGCACCCAAAATTACAAGTGGCCAGCAATGTTAAAGCACAGGACCCTGCTTGTTGGCTTCGGCTATGGATTAAATTCAATATGTTGAAAGCAGAATGCATTGTGTGTACACATAAATAGCTTCTATGCAGATGTATTTGATTCTGTTTTCAATTGTGTGAGAGTATGTATGTTTTCAGTGAACATTTGAATTACACTTATTTGGGAAATCAGAGATTAAACTGTAATATATACACTTGAGTTTCATGTAAATTAGATTATGGTAAAATTAATATAGCCTTTCATAAAGCCTTTATGCTGTACTATCTTTTGCCATTTGCTTTGAAGTACATCATTCCTTGCTTTGCTCTGAAGCACTGAACACTAGCAACAAAAGTCTGAGTGTGACTGTCCACAATATTAATTGTCTTGATACACTTTTATTCCTACAGCGAAGATGTTTGTAAACGAGGATTCACTGTTATTATTGATATGCGAGGATCCAAATGGGATTTGATCAAGCCTCTCCTAAAGACCCTTCAGGAAGCCTTTCCTGCAGAGATTCATGTTGCCCTAATTATAAAACCTGATAATTTCTGGCAGAAGCAGAAAACGAACTTCGGCAGTTCCAAGTTCATCTTTGAGGTGAGATGATGTACGGTAAAGCATTATCTCTGGTAAGAAGCTTTCTTCAGGTAAAAAAAAAAAATGCCTAAGCCCTGTGACTGAGAGAAAAAAAGACATCTGAGGACTGTTTGCAGGAGTGGGCTGATGCCCTGGCATCAGGTTTGCCTTCTGAGCACACTGGTGGCACAGGACGTGTGTTTCATCTAGAGATTCACATACATAGTTCACTTTGGTGACAGGTTTTTTGTGGTATTTATTTTCAGTGATGTTGCATTCAGTCTTTCCTTTGTTTCTCTTAGGGGGAAAAAAAAAAACAAACAAAACCACCAAATCAGTCAATATACTAAAGACCAAGTTCTCTAGATGCTAATGTGTGAGGTTTTTAGTTGACCTCTACCCAACTTCAGGAAGTAGCTTTTTTTTTTTTTATAAAAGACATTTATACGGATTTATCTATACATTGTCACTGCTTTAATTAATTGAGATTGACAATTCAGGTGTAACATTAACAACTCATGTTAATGAAAAGGTGTCTCAGGCAGGTTTTTGAGAAGTAACCTATATACAACAACTGCACAATTCAAGGGAATTTTACTAACTTTGTCACTGGTGAAGACAAACCAGTCATGTTCTCTTAGTGCACTTCAGTTTTCTGTGAATTTCAGCGTCTTACCCAAAGAGAAACAAAGCTCAGGTGCATAAAGTGCTCATATGTCAGTCATGCCCAGCCATGAGTTAGGAGTTAGTCATGTGTTGTTTTTGTGTTTTTTTTTTAATTTGCTGAGAAACAATTCTATCGCTGGCTGTCTTACTTACCAATCCATTAATTTCAGAGACATGCTTAGATTTTGCATCTCTGGAACTCAGAAGAAAATTTGGCTATAGTTCTTTATGTTGACTGCAATGGAAGATTATATTTAAGTGTATATTTAAGTATATATTTAAGATCTGTTCAAGTCAGTGTGATATAAATTTGTCCTTATTTTCAACCTCTTCTTAAAAGCACTCTTGAATTGCAATAAGCAACTAGATTGGTGTTAAGCATTAACAAACTTCTACATTAATATCACAGTTTAAGTGCACTTGCACATTTTTTCCCCCTGCCTCACAAAAACCAGTCAACTCCTAAATTTTTCTTTAAGTGGGTCTTTACCTTCCTTAGTTACCTATGAGGGCTCAGCCATCAAAATAACTTCCACTTGCTACCCCCTATGTACTTTTGAAAGCAAGGCTGCTTTCAGTATAGGTTTATGTCACCTCCAGAGATTCCTCACACTTACTGAAATCACCGCTCCTGGCAGAAGTGGCTGCCATTACAGTGCAATGAGACTGGCAACGCTGCCTGCAGGGAACGAGAGGGGCCCGGGCAGTGGGAAGGAGAAAGGACATGTACAGAAGCATGTGGAGCAGCAGGGAGCCTGTCCAGAGATCTGTAACAGAATAGCTTTGGGGGATAAAAAAATATATGTTTAAAATATATATGGGCACTAAGGGGCAGTCCCATAGTAGCCCAAGAAAAGACAGCTTATGCGTGTATATCCAACACTGAATTTCAATCCTCCAGTGCTTTATTAAAAACAATGTCTTCCTAAGGCTTCAAAACCTAGAAGTCAAGTAACAGAGTTCAAATATGTGTTTCAGGACATTTGTTTGTTTTTAAAATAAATTAATACTTTCTGGAGGCTTGAATCAGTTTTTTTTTTTTGTTGTGTGGAGTTGGTGTGATAATAGTGAAGAATAAATTGTGGTCAAGCTATTCTTCATAGTTACAGCTCTGAGTCTGCATTGTCTTAAAAGCTCTGGACTCATTTGCTGTACATGCTGGCATGCATTAAGGGTATTTTCATTTTGTGTTTGTGCCTTTGAGCCTTAGTCTGTCTCCTGGGCTGTTCACATGGGTGTCTTTAATGGTTCACAAATTTTTGGACCGGAGGAGGAAAGTCAGTGCTTTTGCTGTCTGTTGGACCACCTGCAGACACTCAGAACTGATGAGTCCTCACTCAATGATTTTAAAAAGATTGCTTAAGCTGTGGTCCACCGTACGGTAGACCCCCTGCAATATACACACCACAATCCAGGAACTTCTGTTTTAAAGGAATCTTGTGGATGATGATGCTTATTGGTAGGCTCGGGCTCAGGGGGAGCTCACGCTCTCTTGTAAGAACTGTGAATATCAAATAAGCATTGCAGGTCGATATAGGGTTGGACTTGATGATCTTATAGTCTTTTCCAACCTAAATGATGCTATGATTCTATGATATGACGCACATTTATTTAGTTTATGTGGGGCAGTACACAGGTATCCCCCTGCACTGAACCATCATGGTGATTTCCCACAGCTGTGATCAAACGCAAGGTCCTTGGCAGGAACCAACTGGAACGGAAGTCAATGGAAGTCTCTGTTGAATTACCCCATCTACAAACTCAGCAGTAACCAGTGTCAGTTTTAAGGCCAGAATCTGCTTTTGAGCTTAATGCAAGCATTATGCGTGTGCCAGGGCACTGTATGACCCTTAGTGGAGGCTAATGATCTGGATTTTGTGTTGTGAGACTCTGGCAGAATGATTCTGTGTCACAGTCCAGAGAGTGAAGCATGCCCGCAGATAATCACACAAAGAAAAGAGAAAAAAAAAAAGGCTTTGGTTGACGTATGTGGACTCCAAAGCTTCCTGTCACTTTGAGGAATGGACCAGGCAGCTTAGTTAGCATTAATTCAGAGGTGCCTTCAAGATTATTTTCTGTCTCCTGCCAAGGGGTTTTAAATAGTGGGCAGTGCTTTTTAAAGTGATTTCTAAAAGAAAGACAGGTGATGCCTGAGAGACAGTTACTTTATCTTGCCACCTACCTGCCTAACTAAGGTTGTTTTCTTAAGAGCTTCAAGAACTTCTTAATGAAACAAATCTGAATAAAGAAACCTGCTGCAGAAATGAAAAGCCTTTCTGCTATATCATCATGTCAAATTCTGTTCATGATAAGAGTAGTACTTGCATTAGCTTGACACACTGCAAGGGGAATGCCCAGGTAGTAGCCATGAAGAGAAATCTTTTCTTGACAGGCAGTTAAACTCTAAATTGATTTATATTCAAGGGGTTAGTGTCTAGGTCAAGAGGTTTAGAAATTTGAAATACCCCTGAAAGTTTTAAAATAATCTTTCTGCTGTGTGTAAATTCAACACAATCCCAATTTTAATACATTGCAGAATGCCTGGTATTTTTTGATGGATACAAATTTGAAAAAAGCCTATTATTAACTTTAAACCAGTGGACAGCCTGCTATTTTGGACATAATTCAGGACAATGGTCAGGACTTGAGGTATTTTTCTTTGTAGATGAATTTGTAGCTGTGATTATTGGGTGCCTCCACTTCTGAAGAGCACAAACACTGACATTCTTTAGAGGCCTGATCTTTAGGGGATACATGTGCAGTCACTGATGACCATGACAGGCCTTCAAGGGCTGCCAATTTCGGTGTTAACATGACATCACTGAAAATCTCTAGTAACATAAGAAACCCTATGCTCATATTTCAGAAAAAAAAAAAAATTTCTCTAAAATAAATGGGAACAGCAATCAGTTGTTGCGTCCTTAAACTGTAATCTGCTTTCCAGGCATCCAGTGCCTTTCTTTATCACTGATTACTGAGTCTGGATGAATTAAAACCATCTCTCATTGATTGTGTATGATTCATGAGCACTACTTTCCATTAGCAATAAATTCTAATTGTTAATACTTCAATGACATTTTGCTTTCACATTGATTTTGGCTTAACTGCTTTAGAAATTACTAATATAAAAGAGATCTGCCTGTGGCAAAAGCTAGCTGGAATAATCTGGAAGAAAAAAGCAGCGTATTCTGTGTTTTGGCAGGTCACAATACCTGCTCCAGTTCATATGCCTAAAACTTTTGCTGCTGTATAGCCACTAGCTTGAGCGTAACACAAGTAGCAGAATCCCTGTAATACCACATACCTCTTTAGTGAGCAGTCATGTCCAGATATCCAACAGCTGCAGTAAGAAGTCCTCAGTGTCCAACTGGGTTAAAGTAAGCTATGGCAGAAGCATTCTCACTGTATGTGTTTGATAGTCAGGCCAGCTGATAAAGATAGACGTTTTTCCAGTAAATATCATGTCTTTTAATAAATAAATAAATCGGTGTCATTAATAGAAAAGTTTTCAATCCAATTAATTCATCAAAATTAAACATAGTCCTCAGCATCTTTTACAATGGTCCTTCGATTATGTATTGATGAGGAAAATAATCTCTTCATGTTATTTATGGATTGCACTGTTATTTCTGATTAGAGAGTCACTGATTCAAATGCTGTCATTTTCCCTTCCTTAGACAAGTATGGTATCTGTTGAAGGCTTGGCAAAACTTGTAGACCCTTCTCAACTGACAGATGAATTTGAAGGATCCTTGGATTACAACCATGATGAATGGATAGAGTTGCGCGTCTCCTTGGAAGAGTTTTTCAACAGTGCCATCCATTTATTATCAAGGCTGGAGGATCTCCAGGAAATGTTGGCTAGGAAGGAGTTCCCTGTTGATGTTGAGGGCTCAAGAAGGCTGATTGATGAGCACACGCAGCTTAAGAAAAAAGTGATTAAAGCTCCTGTGGAAGAACTGGATCGTGAGGGTCAAAGGTTATTACAATGCATAAGATGCAGCGATGGTTTTTCTGGTAGGAACTGCATACCTGGAAGTGCAGATTTTCAAAGTCTTGTGCCAAAGATCACCAGCCTTTTAGACAAGCTGCATTCTACCCGGCAACACTTGCATCAGATGTGGCATGTCCGCAAGTTGAAACTGGACCAGTGCTTTCAACTCCGGCTTTTTGAGCAAGATGCCGAGAAGGTAGGGAATAATCTGTTCCTTTCATACTTTAGCCATGTTAACTTTATCACAAAGACACTGTGACGATTTTTTTCTATAATTAGCAACATGATGAGGTATTCGTCATAGATGTAAATCTCATGTTGCCAGCAGATGTACGTTATGTGACTCGTAACCAAATTCACTGAACTAATTGTTGGATGTAGCAGGCATAATGATATCCAAAAATAACTTGTCTGTGTCACTTTTGATGAAAGTTAATCTGCCGGTTTGTGTCACAATGGGTATATTTGGTAGACATTAGCACAAGAATCAAGCTTTTTTTTCAAGTTTCTTTTACTGAGCTTATGAATATATTTATGTACATGTCACAGCACCTAAAGAAGAATGATTTTAGGGTTTGATTCACTATGATTATTGTTTGCACTTCTTGCGAGTCTATGGGAAATTTGTAGTTTAACTCCTCCTAATTGTTATCTCAAACAACATTTTCAGTTTCCCTTTCCTAGGAATTCGCAACAGGATTTGCAACTGGTAAAATCTTTAGTGATGGCTTTATACCAAGGACATGGCCACTTAGTTCCCACAGCGTGAGATCTGAGACTCTGTTTAGGTTAAACGTATAAACAGACCAAGAGAAAGTATTCTGAAATGACAGCAGCATGCAACACTCAGTGTGGCCGTTTTGCATTAAAAAGCACATAAGGATGGCATTTGAATTCATACATGACACTGAGTCAGTGGCCAAGATTCCTGTTCAACAGCACAAGACCATATTTGAGAAACATTTACCATTACATTATTCCATAGAGATTGCATTGCAACTTCATATTTTTTAGATGTTTTTAATGTAGCGTGTCAGCCTGAAAAGAACATAGGGTGTCTCAAAATGAAATACGGTGTACAAAAGCATTTAGAGCAGCAGAAGCACAGATAAGTAACATGGCTTTAGGAAGCTGTAGTTTCACAAGTGTGCAGTAGTGCTGCAGAGTTACATCCCCATTCCCTGCCTCTTCACAAGATACTCATTCAGGAACCTGTAGTAGATAGGGAAGTCCCGTGCAAGCAAAGCATAGCAGCTTGTCATGTTTGTTGACAAGACTGGCTAAAAACCAACCAGAGTTCCCTAACCAGGTCTCATACACAACATCACCTACAAATTTCAGTAATACACAATAAAACAGGCTTCTTGCTACTTCTGCTGTTTGTCTGCTGTTTGCCTCTGGAAGCATAGGTACTGACTTTGGTGAATTTATTTTAGAAAACTGTGTTGTGCTAGCGTCTTGGCAGTCTCACTTTCTTAATGCAGAAGTGCTTGACATCTCGTTAGGTGGTTTTGTGAGAAGTCTTTGCTGCATGTTTAAAATTCTAGGCCACAGAAGTAGGGTATTCTCAGTGGAAGGTACTGAGCTCTCAGACTGATGTTTAGCTAGTCTGTATATCCATCAAAAGCACCAATCTCTGAATCTTGTCCACTTAATGTATCATCCAGTTGTTTCACTAATGAGTCTGCCTGGACCCAGGAGGAATAGCAAAAGAAATGCAGACCTCATCCGCAGGGGGATCTCACCAAAGATGACTTTTTTTAATCAGCTGCAGATTAATATTATTTTTAAAGCATCAGGGAGAAGCACATTGCTGAAACAAATATAATCTTCAGTAGTGCAGAGCAAGACACAAGACTTTCAATGCATGTACTAAATATCTCTAAGGGATGCTAGGACTGAAAAGGCTCCATCATTGTATAATCAATCCTCCTATTGGGAAAACCTTGAATTCACAGGAGTTCCTCTAAAAGAAGAGTCACTGCAGCATCATGCAAGAATGCATAAGAGCAGAGTGTTTCTTCTCAGTGCTCCAGTTTCTCCTTCTCCCTTTTCCTTGTGTCACATGCTATAAGGAGATCACTCACTGCTGTCCTTCCCGGCGGTGGCTGTATTTCAGTCAGTGCTTCAGTTTGGATTTTCTGTTTCTTTGGGATTATTCAGATGACCACTTCTTACTAACCTAAAATTTTATTTATTATTATTATTTGCTAATGTTATTAGCAAATTATTATAATTTAGCAAATCATTATTTATTAATGTTATAAGCTGAAAGGCTCTCAGATCAAGTCAGTGTCTGAGAAGTTGTTGTTGCAAAGCACCGTTCTGTAGCGTTGAGGGAAGTCTCCAATACACTATTCCTTTCTATCTCCTGAACAGGCATGAAAGCATGGTATGATGCAAGTCTGAGCATTGTGACAGCTAGGTTCTTTGCACGTGTTATTCTGAGGTTGTTAAGTGTAAGGTTTAGGCAAGTCAGCAGATAAATGAAACTTCTGAGGTGAAGGAAGCAGCAGCGAGAATGTGATTGCTGCCTTTTTAACACTGGCTTTCTCGAGCAAATCCTGATTGACAAAACTGGCATGTTGATCTTCTCCATATCTCTTATTCATCTACTTTACATTAACTAAACAAACAATCTTGCTTTGGCTTCTCTGAGTAGCTCTGCTTGCCTTTCCTTGACTACTGCATTTTCCCAAAGAATAGAAAATATTTTGTCGTTTAATACTCTCAAATCAGTGTTTTTAATCTTTTCAGTTTGTGAGTCCCTAAAATTATTCCAGGGAAAGTTGCAGGCCCTTTTACTTTGCATTTCGCATGTATAGACTGAAGCAAAATATTGATGTGCTTATTCTCCTTAGCTGCCTTCTGCAGATCTCTTTGGAGTAGTCTGACCATCTGAGACTGGAAAGTACTTGTCTCGTAAAACGTTCAGAGCTAAATCCAGTCTGAGCAGTGTCTCCACTGTATAAATAGACACCGCAGTATGTCTGTGTCTTGAATTTTAAAGTCTCCTGGTACCTCCATTTGCTCAGTTGCACTCTAACCTCTACAATTAGGTATGGTAGCAGAGCCAGGATGGTCTTCATCTCCTGGGGAGAGGCACAGCTCTTTCCGTATAACCTGGATATGTCATTTAGTGCTAATCAAATGACAACTCTAATACCCTGAGAAAGCTCAAACTCCAACATAAAATTCTGAATACAAATAAGGTTTTAGGGCCTTTTAAAATATTTCTGTATACTCACAGGGTGATATTTTAGGAAATCTGTTCTTATAAGGAGAAAATGGACAAGGACTTTCCTGTTCTGGACACCTCTGATTTTAAAAATTTCAGGTGTCCTCATTGCCTAAAAGTTCTTAAGGATGGGATAAAAAAAAAAGGGGGGGACACGAGAAGGAAAAACACACAGTATTTCAAGGTAGGTTAATTTTTGAACCCCTTGGTATTAAAATAGCCCAGATGTTCAAAGCAAATCACTTCACATTTTTCCCACCTACAGATCCCCTCTGTTGGAACACTTACAAATGACAGTCACTGCCTGGACACATGAATTATTCAAGTTACAGGTTTTACAACTTACAGACGGTCTGTATAGTTGTGTGCTGAGCAACTCATAATGTTGGCAAAATAAAAGGAGGTGGTGGCATTCGCACCCTGGGCTTCTCCCACTCAAATCAGTGGGAGACAGCAGAGCTGGCTGTGGAGAAACTTTGTCTCCAAGTCAGGCCTTTAGGGTTTTCTTTTCCTGTGCTCTGAGGGAGAGGAAAAGTTGGGCTATCACATAGGCACAAGCAGTGCAGTGAGGTTGAGCCCCCCGATGGATACGGGAAGCTCCTCGAAGCTGGAGTCAGCAGGCAGGTCAGCCACGGGGGGAGCTTTGGCAGAGAGGCTTGAGGAAGTTCACATGCTGCGCAGCGCTGGCTGTAATGATCTGCTGATAAATAACACATTTCAGCCGCTGGGGTAGCCCTGACCCTCACTGTTTAACAAATTCATTCCTCACTAACTAATATATATACACATATGTACATATATATAAAATACTGAAACTAGAACCGAGTTTTTACTGAGTAACAGTGAAAATATTTTTAGCCATCAATAACATGAAGAACTAGTCCAGTCTAAATTGAGTACTGTTTAAAACAAAAACCCCACAATCAGCATAGATCCAGCTATTAGAACTATCTGAGCAATGTTAATTGGTTGGTTGAAATCTGGTCAGGGAGAAGAATTTAGGCAAGAGTCCGCATGTTTTGCACTTGAATAAATACCAAAAAAGACAAAAATTATCCTTACACTCTGCACTTTCCAGCTCTTCTGGAAATCATTTGTAACTGGCACCCAACTTGACTTTTGTAGGAATTTCCCCATCGTTCTGGGTTGGTTCCATATCAATTTTACCACCCCGGCATGCATGCGAATGAAAAACAGCTATCATGATGTAATCTGGGTTGTCCACATTCAGTATAAACAACATAGTCATCAGCTGGGCTGAACCAAGGACCTCTGCTATAAACTTGTAACACCAGAGCAAAGAAAGAGCAGGCTGCTGTAATATCACTGGGGTCAGCCTCTAACAGGAGGCGGAGGAGACTTTGCATGTTCCTTCTGTCCTCACCTCCCCTTCTCCTTCCTGCCTTTCTGCAGGGCCCACTACACAAAGGTAAACTCCTAAAGATGGCAATAGTAGTTAGAAAATGCCACGAGTGAATTTCACTGGAAGTTTTGTGGTGGGAGAAACATTTTATTTGGATAGGGTCAGCTTTGTAGAAAGTCCAGTGGCAAACCACAGGCCATATCTAGTCTTCAAGTGACATAGCAGGCTTGGAGTCAAAACCATCTGCCTCATCCACACTAAAGCTTCCCTTTGAAAAACACAGCTCTGCCTGTGATCTTCCCTGTGGAGCAGGCTATGGGAAGCTGTGCTGGCTGCTGGGAGCTGCTGTGGTTCTGCTGCTCTGTGGGTGGCTGTAGCGAGAGGGAGCGGAGGGCATGGATTGCAGCTCCTGCCCCACAGCAGCCATTCCTCCCATTTCCCAGGTGATGTGACAGGCCTGGAATGACGGAAAGATTTCAGTGTGTGCAAGAGTGATAGAAGACAAGTTTGGGCAGGATGGGGGTGGGAAGCAAAATGGTTGAGGGGGAATAGGGTGGAATAACAGTTGCAGCAATTCTCATGCATCCCACTCCCTGTGCAGGTGTGGGCAGTGAGACTGTGGCACCAAGGAGCACACACTGCATCCCTCCCTTCTCACCCACAGCACTGCTTCAGGCCTCTTCCTAGGTCTGGTCTCCTTAAATATGGGAAATTATTCTTCTGGATAGGTACTGTTAAACTTAGCCCTCATTTAGTGAAATAAATAATGGGGCATTTGGTTTCTGAAGGAGGAAAACCACAGACATGCCAGCTGTGCTAGGCTCTTGTCCAGTGTCCTATTCCCATTCTTAATGAAAGTATTGGGAAGACTCCTATTGATTTCCAGCAGAAGCACAATATACCCATTAATGCTTATTCTGAAGTACCAGATGAA
This sequence comes from Egretta garzetta, assembly GCF_000687185.1. Taxonomy (NCBI): domain Eukaryota; kingdom Metazoa; phylum Chordata; class Aves; order Pelecaniformes; family Ardeidae; genus Egretta; species Egretta garzetta. The sequence continues at coordinate 1,869,291 of NW_009260026.1, read as the reverse complement.
ATTTAGGAGTTCCTGGTTTAGAATCTAACTTAACACCATACAGAGTTAGTCTAGAAAAAATACAGAGAAGCTTGAGCTCCGTGGCAAAGTCAGTGGGAGAGAAGATAATCCCAGAAGTGTATCATCGGAGTGTTTGAACTGTGCTCATGCTATTATTGGAGTATTAGACTTGCCAAAGGTTCATGTTCCTCAGAAGAAAGGAATGCTCTGCAAGCTGCTCCATGTCTAAAAAGATGCAGGATGGCTTTGATGGAATAATAGAATGCAAACCATGGACATTTACACTGTGGTTTAGGGGGGGAAAGATGGCTTTGAGAAAGAACCATTGAAATCTCAATGTTTGAGAGAAGGGAAACGATCAGTGCATTTCTGTTTGTATGATACATATCCACTTTAACTGTTTCATACATTACTTCCCCTTCTAGTGCACTTAAAAATTCTGATGCTATATGTTCTGTAATAAAATGCATTACAAATCTGATGATATGATCCTGCTTGCTAATAAGAGGCAGTTTATTTTATTACAGTCCATTAAGCAGAGCAATTGTAGCTGCCTCTTTAGTCAAGTGATGCTATGTGGGGAAGCATTTCCTAGAAATGGGCCTTAGCTGACTTTCTGGAAAAGCAGCATAAGAAAGATTAAAAAGATCAGCAACATCTTCACTTCCTTCTTCATTTCCCATCACCTCTGCATTTTCTTCTTCTAGCAGTGTCAAAAGACCCTGGAAGTGATACATAAGCAGATGATAGAGCTTTCCAGTTTACAACATGTATTAACCCCTTAGGGATTTGTGTAATGCCAAAAGGCATAGCACCTGGGACAGACTCCCCTGACTGAGATAAAATCCACTTAGTGAAGGACCATTTCCCCTCTTATTTCACTGCTGGAAGCGCTCGGTTTCTTTGATCTGTTCTACAGTTGCCTCCAAGATTTCATCTGAAATGTTGGCTTTGAAATTACTGTAATGGGAATGTGTCCCGGGGAATGAGACTGGGAAACCAATGAAGAAAATACTGGGAAGCTGACAGAGGGAGCTGTCATATGTGAAATGAATGCAAAGCGCGTGAGTTCTGTGGATGTCGTTAATCAGGACTGGGGAGGAGGGTGGGAAACATATTTAAGAGGGGAAAGAACCAGAATCGGCATTAATAACGAGAGCACATCCTTAGTGTCTTGCACCAAGGAGAAGTATATATGCCCCCTGTGCCTTTTCACTGCAAAAGGATTTGTTACTGAATGAATGGTATTTAACAGTTAACAGTAGCAATCATACAGGCATAATAAGCATGGATTAGACATGGATTTTTGCACAGGATTTAGATTCATTTAAGTTACATGAACACCGCATTGGTGTACAGAACTCAGAGTGCCCTGGATTTTCCATCTAAGTACTTACACTATGGATATCACAACAGCACAGTAAGCGAGCATCACAGTAAGGAGCTTTCCTGGAGATTTTGAACGGGGTGGGGGGGTGTTGTTAGACCGGAGGTAAGCTCTGTAAGACTTCCACAATGAAAGGAGTCAATAAGCTTAGTGTCTTCTGCAGAGACATTTGACTGAAGGTCTAAGTGAGGCTCATTTAAGCGTGTTACTTTCATCCTTAGCCCATTCCAAATGTCTGTGCAGACAAAGGACAGAGGCCTTGGGGTACAGACCCCAGCACTGAGCTGGGGTCTGTTTGTGAACATGCATGTGTTTGCAGATGGCTTTACAAGAAGAGTGACCAAGAATTTACTGCTAAACATAAATGAAATCCCTTACCCATAGTCCCAGAAAAAGACTTCTCGGAGATCACAAGGGCTCAATTTGTTGGTGGTACCTACCCCTTTCAGCCCAAACTGTCTGCTTCTCTCTTCAGGTGAAACAACTCAGTTTCAGGCTAGTTTCAGCTGCATCCCCTGACCTGATTGCATTTCGGTGCTTAAGGTCTCCCTGAGTTGTCTGCTAAAGAGACAGATGAGGCCTGGTCCTGTAAAGCAGAGAGAGTCTCAGTTTCTGATATTAGTGAAAGACTCACTGTCTTGGTAAGAGTTCCCACTGAAAGGTATTCCATGAGCCAGTGCCGTCAGAGCCCTACACCCAGGAGCTGTGTAGCCACTGTCCCTAGCTACTCATGTCTGGCTCCAGCCTGATGGACAGCAGGGTTAGCAACTTTGCCACCGACTTACGGAAACGGGACCTTATTTCCAGCTGTCTGCGCTGGTGCCCCCCTACAGTATTCCAGTTCTGTTAGTGCACATGTGGAACGTCACAGGCAGCCTGATTTGCCAGGGCTTGCAATAGTCCTAAACATAAGAAAAACAAGCTTTGAAAATGTTCCTGACACAATTGGCTCTTATTTTTAAGCTATAGAAGAAATATACAGATCTCTGCATTTATGGATCTGGAATAGACATTGCTCAGGAGCAACATTTAGTCAATGTATTTTAAGTTGCTTTAGCATCTTTTGCTCTGTCTTTTCTCATGCATATGGACTCTTGCAGAGAGAGCACATAATGTCTGTTCTCTCCTGAAACCTTGTTTCCATATCTAGCATCTACTCTCTCATACTGCCAGTGAAAAATGCTTTCTTTTATAATCTGAAGTTTCCCTTAGCATATGGTGCCTTTTTCAGTATCGAGATTCTCACTAGATGACTGTTCTTCCCCATTAATAAAATCAGACTTGGGATGCCAATGCTAGGAAGGAAAGGCAGCTATCAAACTAAATAAACTGCCATGCGAATAGAAGATCGTTATCTCATGCCATCCTTTATACTTAAGCCCACTCTGAAACTAAAACAGAGAAGACAAGCCCCGTGGTCAACATGAAGTGTTTGCTCTGACATACAATTTCTAATACTAGGCAGAGCACAGAAAATGGGCACAGATGGGTCCCTAAATCTTTGAATTGGTAGATGCCATCTTACAACATCAGATCTTAACATGTCAGAAAACTAATTATATAGATGATATGGAAAGGAGGCTTAAATTGAGATGAGCTGGGTGCATAAACAACGCACGTTCATATGGCACCTAGCACAGTAAGGTACTGAATCTGGCTGGGGAATTGGCTGTTGCCAGCAAAGAAATAAAGATTTGCAGTTGAAAAATTCCCTTGAAGATGTAAGGGTATGGAAACATTCCTACTGATTTACATCCACACATGACTTGAGTTGCTTTAGTATAGCACTGGGAATATTCTGCTTCAGTTAAGATGTTTTGTGCAAGACCTTTCTAATAGCATCGATCAAGGACAAAGGATCAACACAGGAAATTCATATCAAAGGGAGAAACTGTATATCCATTCTTAAAAATCCATGTATTTCCCCAAATGAAGCTATGCCAGCTCTGATCACTTTTATTTAATTATTTCACACATCTTAGAACAAAGGAGGCTCTAATAAAACACGTGAGAATTGAAAGCATGTAGCAATAACTCTATTGTAACAGCAGTTTTTCATTAATTTTCAGTGTTTATTCAAATGTGTTCTCTGTCATGGTTTGGTTTTTTTTTTTGCATTTTTAAAATAATTGAACTCTTGCTACTTGAGTACTGCTCCTGCTTTGTCTTGAAGCATATCAGTGCTGTCTGTCATGGATAAGCCACTACGAGGTGTTCTGATGCAGCTGAATAAACAGTATGATGTTCTGCATGCATCTTTACTGATTTTTTTTTCTAAAGCTCAGTGGTAGCAAAACATGGTTTAGGGTCATGAATTCCCCAAATTACTGGGTTTACCTGGTCTCAGGCCTTTTTTTTTTGTAAACAAAAGAACAAAGTTTGCCTAGAAGCAGAAAAACTGTTATAACAAGGGGTGGTTGTGCACAGGGTGTGTATTGATAGTTCAAGGCGATGCTGTGAGCACAGGAGATTTCAGAGTGGGATCAGCACCTTCCACTTTGGAAGGCTCAGAGAGTGGCAGCTAAACTGTCGAATCTGCAATCCCCCTCACCTAGTCATGGATGCGAAAGAATTATTGGGGAATTGTGGGATAAATCCTCTTCAGCATCTATAAGGAAAAATTACTTGCAAAACCCTTCATCTTTAACGCAAAGGTGAATCCTGCATAGCCTATATCTCTCAGTTCAGGAACCTGCATGCTGGGAATTGCAGTCTTTCCAGGCTATGTCTTTGAATTAAAGATGCAGCCAGATGACTTCTCCTCTGTTTAATATGAAGCCAGCTTCTGACAGGTTGCTAATGCCATCCACAATTTGTTGTCTCCAATCTAAAGCAAAGAGTTGCCGGAGTGAGAGGTAATCATGGGGGGCTCTGTGGGAAATGATCGTGCCCCTGTACTCGGCACTGGTGAGGCTGCACCTCAAACACTGGGTTCAGTTTTGGGCCCCTCACTACAAGAAGGACATGGAGGGGCTGGAGCATGTCCAGAGAAGAGCAGCGAAGCTGGTGAGGGGTCTGGAGCACAAGGCTGATGAGGAGCAGCTGAGGGAACTGGGTTTGCTTAGCCTGGAGAAGGGGAGGCTGAGGGGAGACCTTATGCTCTCTACAGCTGCCTGAAAGGAGGGTGTAGTGAGGTGGGTGTTGGTCTGTTCTGCCAAGTAACAAGCTATAAGATGAGAGGAAATGGCCTCAATTTGTGTCAGGGGAGGTTTGGATTGGATATTAGGAAAAATTTCTTCACCAAAAGTGTTATCAAGCATTGGAACAGACTGCCCAGGGTAGTGGTGGTGTTAAAAAAACATGTAGATGTGGCACTTCGAGACATGGTTTAGTAGGCATGGTGGTGTTGGGTTGACAGTTGGACTTTATGATCTTGGAGGTCTTTTCCAACCTTAATGATTCTATGATTCTGTGAACTGTTCCTTACTTTAACTGCTGCTGGTCTCAGTAAGATCCTGTTCTTGGTATCTGTAGGAAAGAACAAGGTCTTTTTGGAAGACCAGGAGATCATTATAGAAGTTTTTAACTTCCTTCAAAGCACAAACAGAACTCATTTCTGCTAATTGGAAAAATGTAAAATCAAAATGTCTTCATTATTAGTGATGTTCCAAAGGAGCTTCCTTCCACTTTGGAAGGCTCAGAGAGTGGCAGCTAAACTGTCGAATCTGCAATCCCCCTCACCTAGTCATGGATGCGAAAGAATTATTGGGGAATTGTGGGATAAATCCTCTTCAGCATCTATAAGGAAAAATTACTTGCAAAACCCTTCATCTTTAACGCAAAGGTGAATCCTGCATAGCCTATATCTCTCAGTTCAGGAACCTGCATGCTGGGAATTGCAGTCTTTCCAGGCTATGTCTTTGAATTAAAGATGCAGCCAGATGACTTCTCCTCTGTTTAATATGAAGCCAGCTTCTGACAGGTTGCTAATGCCATCCACAATTTGTTGTCTCCAATCTAAAGCAAAGAGTTGCCGGAGTGAGAGGTAATCATGGGGGGCTCTGTGGGAAATGATCGTGCCCCTGTACTCGGCACTGGTGAGGCTGCACCTCAAACACTGGGTTCAGTTTTGGGCCCCTCACTACAAGAAGGACATGGAGGGGCTGGAGCATGTCCAGAGAAGAGCAGCGAAGCTGGTGAGGGGTCTGGAGCACAAGGCTGATGAGGAGCAGCTGAGGGAACTGGGTTTGCTTAGCCTGGAGAAGGGGAGGCTGAGGGGAGACCTTATGCTCTCTACAGCTGCCTGAAAGGAGGGTGTAGTGAGGTGGGTGTTGGTCTGTTCTGCCAAGTAACAAGCTATAAGATGAGAGGAAATGGCCTCAATTTGTGTCAGGGGAGGTTTGGATTGGATATTAGGAAAAATTTCTTCACCAAAAGTGTTATCAAGCATTGGAACAGACTGCCCAGGGTAGTGGTGGTGTTAAAAAAACATGTAGATGTGGCACTTCGAGACATGGTTTAGTAGGCATGGTGGTGTTGGGTTGACAGTTGGACTTTATGATCTTGGAGGTCTTTTCCAACCTTAATGATTCTATGATTCTGTGAACTGTTCCTTACTTTAACTGCTGCTGGTCTCAGTAAGATCCTGTTCTTGGTATCTGTAGGAAAGAACAAGGTCTTTTTGGAAGACCAGGAGATCATTATAGAAGTTTTTAACTTCCTTCAAAGCACAAACAGAACTCATTTCTGCTAATTGGAAAAATGTAAAATCAAAATGTCTTCATTATTAGTGATGTTCCAAAGGAGCTTGCATCTTTTTTGGAGTGTCAAGCTTGTATTCTGCTATTTTCTAATTTATCAGTCAAGGCCACAGAGGGTCTTCCCCTGTGTACCAATAGATTGTGAACATTTGCTTTTCTGCCTTTCCATCCACCAGTAGAAAGCTTGGAGACAAATCTAGTAACAGCAGGACAAATTCACAAGTACACACCAACTGCTTTGTGCTGCTCCTACAACTGAAAGCAGCTACAAACCCAGTTTTGCCATCTGGTTTAAGGAAGTGTGGGATTGCCTTGCCTGCTGAGCAGAGCAGTATAGGGGACTGGATAAATATATATCAGAAATCCTCTTCCTGGTGGATGTTATTCTAGTGGTGAATGTCACCCAACCTTGTTGCAACCATAATTTCTTTCCCCATGGAGGAGGGGGCAGGACTCCTTTTGGAGCCTACCATTGACATTTCTGTTTCTGCTGCAACAAGTCTGTTGCTGGTTTGACAGCTCTGATAGTACAAACTTCCTCCCGTAACACTTCCGTGACCTGAGTTCAGACTCCACAACCAAAGCACATAAGAATCTTCTGAAGGCATTTGTGGTGCTGATTTTTATGATGTGGACTGCTGTCCATCAGGAAGGGCAATCATCTGCCAGAGACTGATTGCTGTTGAGCTGGTTTGGCTTAGGAGCAGCAAAATGAAGAGTACAAAGGATGAAAAGTTCAAAGCTAAAAATTGGGAATTAAAAACCACAGGGGTTAACTGCCTTGCCTCCTGTCACACAGGAAGCCTGTCCTGCAGTGGGAGTCCTGATTTGATGTGTAAAATAGATATCTCAGTGCTTTCCATCTTTTTTTATCAATTTGTTCTGCCCTGTGCTGCTAAATCTGGTTGGTTTCTTTTTCCAGGCAGCTAAGTATGTTGCCTCCATAGCACTTGGAATTGAACCTGATCTTTTTAATGGGAATGTAAAAACAATAACAATGCCTCACTAGACTGCTGCAGCTAGGGATGAAGATGTGTGCATTTCCTTCAGGCTGAGCGTGCCCTATAGCATAGTTACAGCAGCCTGGGGCCACTTTCTATCCGATTTGCACTGGATCATCCAACATGCTTGCGACCTTTCAGTGCAAGAGGGCAGAACATTAACCGAGCGATGGCGTAGTTCCTGCTTTCTGTTTCCAGACTCTGGCAGCAGTCGCCTCGCAGTCTGTCCGCTCCTCACTGTAAGGAAATGGCTCTGAAGCCTGCTGCTGCTGAAACTGGAACATGGTGTGCTGTGCTATTTGTAGTTTCCTGCTGCCGACACTGGATACACAGTTACTATTCCTCTTGCTTCCTCCATGAACATTAGAATGGGTCCAAAAATAATTGAAGGCAGTATGTTCCGATGGAATATTTTTGCATTTGCACAAATTTCCTCTTTATTTTGCTTGCCAATTTTGATAGGGAGCATTTCGAGGCATTTTCAGCTTCTCCAACTTGGCACCCCTGGGAGGCACAAGGAATGCTCCCCTGATCAGCATGGCAAGAGAAAGTGTTTTGGCATCTGAATACAGACTTAAAACTTATTTTTAAGGATGAATAGAGCATATTATAACCACAAAGTTCTGCTTTAACTGATGAAGGCAAGAAGACCCAAATGCTCGAAAGGGTAACAAAGCCCACACATCTAGAATAAGAAAAGAAAGAGGCCCGCACATATGGAGAAAGAGAAGAAAGATGCTTTTTTTATTTATTGCTTTGATCCTCAAGAAGTTTAGGTGATAAGAGCCTAGCTGTCAGGAAATAATGTAATTAAACTGTGCCTGAGGATCACAGACTTATTGTGCAGCATCTTTCAGATGTGGCTATCTGATTATTTCTAAATGAGTGTCTTCCTGGCCTGGCTGAAATGCTTAAAATGGCCCACACTTGGCAGAGCTTGGGGTCTTAAAAGTGTATCTTAAATTAGCATGTATATCAATTTATAGGGAACACATAAGGGTGGGTGTGAAGTTGAGAGGTTGCCTTCTCAGGAGCTGGTGATGATTTAAGAGGTGAAACCAGGAGCATGGTCTGTGGATCGTTTCCAGGAGTATCAACGTCATTTTAAACCAGGTCACTCTGGTTTTTCTTCTTATGTATCACGAATGTTATGAGAACTTATTCAGAAATGCTTTCTTGAACCTTCATGTATTGCAGGGCCCCTCCATATTACTTGGCATTGAAATCCTGGATGCCGTATGTCCTGTACAGGCGCTGAAAAGGTGTCATAAGCAGAACAGTCTTGAGTTGAGGAATTTTGCTCAATTTATTGCTAATCAACACAAACTTCTGATCTCGATTTAGGTGTTGAGAGGAAGAAGTAGGATGCAGTCTCATAAACACCTATTCTTTCTGGGACTCAATTTCCCTGATTTTTGTCATGGTTTATACCCATTCCATCAAAATTCTTCTGCGGCGGGCACAGGCAACAGGGAATGTTGGGGATAATATTTGCTTGAGTTTCTTTCTTCTGCTGTTATGGCTATTCTCTGATTCTTAAATATTTTCTGCTGCTGTCCCTGCCCTGGCATGGGCCACCCGCCATCCCTCGGGGGTGTCCCAGCCCCCTTTGCCATGGAGGGCCCCACAGAGCTTCTCCAGCCCTCAGCAGCTACCATTTTGTTTCCCTCACACCTTGTATCAAGGCGCTTCTCTGGCTGACAGGAGTTTTGGCATGATGGTTGAGCTCTGGCGTGTGGTGGTTTTCCCCGCTGGGGGCCCCCTCAGTGCCAGAGATGGCGGGAACCGGCCGGGACCAGCTGGAGGCAGCTCGTGGCCTCCTGACAGGCCGCCCTGCTGCACAACTGTCACTCACGATCGTTGCACAGGGGAACGCGCAAGCACCCTTACACGCAGCCAAATTAGCTTTTACAATCCTTTCAGCCCTGGGAAATCAGAAGTCACTGTGAGGGGTTTGGATTTCAAGCTTTTTAACAATGAGACTGTTCACTGAGGCAGGCCCTAAGGCAGCCCCATGAAAACAGGGGGTGCTGCTGAGGGGGTGGCGAGGCCCGGTGCCACCTGTGGAGCGCGTGTCCCCGGGCGGGAACACCACCCACCCTCCCAGCTTGCCGGGTTCACTGGTGTCGAGGAAAAGCATTGAACCAGTTGGTTCATGGGATGGGGAAATATCTGGGGCACAGGGATACGGAGCGGTGGACACCCTGAAATCCAGTGGAAAGCTGGCATCCTCACCCTTCCGTCTGCGCAGAGATCCCGGCTCCGGCCCCTAAGTGTCATGACATGTCAGGAGGTTTAACCTATGATTACAACACGGCTCTATCTCTGGACCTCAGACATTGGTGATTTTGGTAGGGGAAATGCCACACTTCTGATACTAAACAGTAAACATCTAGCTGGCTGTTTTGTTTTTAATGGCAGCTATTTGGAGTCACAGGAATGTCACAAATTAAGTAGGAATAGAACCAGGGTCTATAATAAAGTCACCAAACTCATACAGCATTTTCAACTGAATGAAATTTTATCTCATAGATTCTGAGAACTGAGAGGAAGAGCCCTCATCTGGGGACTCACTCTGATTTCTTCATAATTTACACAGTTTTTTCCATTCATGAGGCTGTTGTCTATTTATCCCTTTTAATACTACATTTTCTACCCAGCCAATGATTTAATTCGCACTTAGACAGTAAGCAGTTCTCTGCAGATGATCTGTGCCCAGGAAAG
>NW_009260026.1:1837734-1859425 GCF_000687185.1 Egretta garzetta | reverse complement strand
AAGTGTGGTGGAAAGGTACAATACTTCAAAAAGCAAGCAAAAAATGCAGGTGCATTAAATATGCCCAAATATCATTAGTCATATTTATGTGTTCGGTATCTGTAATTTTCTCCCACCTTCAACAACAAAATTGTTGCTTCTCTATTTGGCATTATAAGAATCACATGCCTTACTTTGTGCATGGCTGTGGCTTGATATCTGTCAGGAAAAAAACACAGCTCTTTTAATCTGGCATTTAGTAGGAACATTCAGCGTATGTTGGAAATGGTGTGCTGATATTAACACAAAGCTATTTGTCACGTCACACATCTAGCTAATTTTCTAGTGGGTTGACAGTTGGGCCCATTGTCTGGAATAATTTAATGTGCTGTAGCTTAAACTTACTGTACTCTATGAATCATATACACAGATATTTATAATGGAAAAACTGTGTTCATGCAGCATTGAGGTTACACAAATACAGCTGTGGGTCTGAATCTTCAGCTGGTGTAAATTGGCCTCGTTGGAATGACACCAATTTACCCTGGCTGTGGACCATGCTGAACACATGTGAAAGGGAAAGATCTGGCAGAAGTGTCAGCTTGTCCGTCGCTGTCTGTAAACAAGAGACAAACACAAAAGCAAACACAACTTTGTATTTAGGCCTTGGCTTAGCAAAGCATTTATATGTATGCTGAGTTCCATTTTAAACCTACAAGTACTTTGATTTAATTAAAGCTGTATTTATAGAGCGGCTATAGGAATTACAGCAGATCTGGATTTTTTTCTGTTGAAGCAGTTTTCATCGAATGTATTGATTCATGATGTCGTGGTTTAACCCCAGCCATTGACTAAGCCCTACACAGCCACTCACTCACCCTCCCCCCTCAGTGGGATGGGGGAGAGAATCAGAAGGGCAAAAGTAAGAAAACTTGTGGGTTGAGATAAGAACAGTTTCATAATTGAAAGATAATATATAATAATGATGATAATAATAATGATAAATGGTAGTGAAAAGGAAAACAACAACAACAAAAAAAGGAACAAACCCCAGGAAAAACAAGTGATGCAACTGCTCACCAACCGATGTCCATCCCATCCCCAAGCAACAATTGCTGCCCCCTGGCCAACTCCCCCCAGTTTTTATACTGAGCATGACATCATACGGCATGGAATAGCCCTTTGTCCAGTTGGGGTCAGCTGTCCTGGCTGTGCCCCCTCCCAGCTTCTTGTGCCCCTGGCAGAGCATGGGAAGCTGAAAATGTCCTTGACTAGCTTAAGCACTACTTAGCAACAACTAAACCATCAGTGTATTATCAACATTATTCTCATACTAAATCAAAACACAGCACTATGCCAGCTACTAGGAAGAAAATTAACTCTATTCCAGCCGAAACCAGGACACATGAAAAAAATGAGATGTGTTATCAAAGTTTCCTTTAAGTCCAAAATTTATTCTCCTGTCTGAGCACAGCCATTTTCCTAGTGACCCTTCATGTAACCAGCCCAGTGTCAGGGCCCTGTGGGCCTTGACCAGCCTCCCCTGGGCCCTTCCCAACCCCTGCCCGTGGGCCAGGAGCCCCACTGCAGCTCAGCTGTGGGTTGTCAGCCTCACACTTTGCCACAGCCCTGCCCTGCTTGGCCACGGGCCTGCAGAGCAGGGTACTGATCCATCGACTGGTCTCGTGGCATGACCTGGGATCTTCCTTGTCCCTAGGGACCTGTGCTGCAATCATGGGGTTGTGTCTGAGGCTGGTTACCCTCACTGGACCTGATCCTGACCTGCTGATTGACTTTCTAGCTTAAGCTTGGACTTGTCACCACAACTTGCCTGATGATCTGTTGACTAAACCTGGTTGCTATCAGCTCACAGGGGCTGTGGGACAGGCTCTTACTAATGAGGCCTCTGTCTTTCCTGCTGGGTCTTTGTTTCTGGCTCCTCATTGCTTAGGGAGCAGCTAGCCTGGACAGCCAGCATCAGCCCTCTGTTCTGCTGAAGTTAGCTCAGAGGCTCAAGTGGATGGATTTTTCTGGATTCCAGGTAAATGTCCTAATTCTTTAGACTGTTGGCTTTTCTCATGTGCTCCTTTGTGGAGCTGTTGCACTTCTGTTGGCCTTTTCCAGATGTACAGGTGACCTAGATATGGCTGGTTCCAATTAAACTGCAGTTATGATTCTTGTCTGGAGGCACTAGGGGACTTTCTTGATTGATTGCCTTTTATAACGGCAGCTCACATGCAAATCTTTCCAGGATCAGGTCCTCACATATCAGTGTAGACTATGTATGTGCCACAGATCTGTTTGCATGGTATTTTTTTCTTGTTCAAATACTGACTAAGTTCAGTTGCAAGAGATGTAAGGAATATGGCTTGATTTATCTTTAATTGAATTGTTTTGAATACTTGAACTCACTTAATGAGATAGGAATAGACCCTGTAGCTGGAAACTTAGGAAACCTCAAGAGAGGGACTCTGGCAGTTACTGTTCTACGTGTGTTATTATTTTGTTTATATTGTGGAAACATGAAAATGAACTTGCTTGGCTGTAGATGCCCTCAGAGTGGAACTTTCCACTTGCTGTTGTAGATTAGTCAATTTAACACTGGCTGGATAGTTTTGAAAATCCAAAATGCACATGGACTTTTATATGGACCTCTCTTTAATAAGCAGCATGTGCTTATCTCCAGCATTTTCTAACCTGTGGATCATGGATATTAAGTTTCTTAGTAGTTGATAAAGATATTTGATAAAACAGATTTATTGTCCATAAACTTTAATTTGTTACAGGACTTGCCTTGAAAAATGTTATGGGGTCCACAAATTGGAAAAGATTGGAAAGCACTGATCTAATAGGGATTTCATCTGGCATATAATTAGTCATCTGCCCTCTACTCAACTATAGGCAAGATATTCTTTTAGATTAACATTTTTTTTCCTCTTTGTTAGCAGCTTATGGAGACATAGTGGGACGATGCATTTATGCCTGGTGCATTACATGTGAGATAGGCTGGAGTTTATTACAAAAACCTGCCTCAAATTTTTTCTAAGTGCTCTTGAACTTGCTCTTCTTTTATTTCAAGCATAACCCGAGTTGTGCTTGTCAGCCCAAATCCAGTAAACACTGCTGGTCTTTGTCAATATTTATGCAGGAGTTTACCAACAGAAAAGATAGCGAGGTGATGCAGAAGGTACTGATGTTGACTCAGTAGCTGTTGCTCTCCCGTTTTTGTACCTTCTTTTCTTAAATTGATGTCAGAATCACTGCACAGGTGGTCCTAGATGATGTCATCTGGAGTATTTCCAGCAAAAAAATCAACATTCCACAAAGTCCTATTAGGACCTTAGTTTGGATAGAAAGATAAGCATGAACTAGAACAAGTGCAGAGAGAGGCTGTGTATCTCATGAAGAAATAAAAGAGCTGGGCTCTAGAAAAACAAACAATAGGAGAGACAATGAACCCTCCCTGTCTCTACTGGAAAAGATTAAACACCTGGGAGGAGAACTTTTTTAACTTAAAGGACAGTGTTGACCTAAGAGCAAATGTGTATAAACTGGCCATGAGTCTCATTTAGGTCAGAGACTATATGAAGAGTTCAGTAATGGTAGCAGAAAATTTCTGGAACTGCTTCTCATAGGAAGAGCTGAGCTGTGTCACTTCACTAGTTTTCAGGTGGAGCTTCATCCCTTTATGAAAGGAAATTTTATACTATGGTTAGCTGCCAGAAGCAGTGATTCGGCTTGACCTGGATATCCCTTTGGGACCATTTTCTTGATATGTATCCTATATTGTTCTTCAAGACGGTGTGGTTATAACTGTTATCATTCTGCCCTTACTTACCAGTAAGCATTTGATATTTATGGCTCAGAACTTACAGAGAAGATGATTTGCTACAAGCAGGTTCATAATTAATTCCAGCCCTAGTATAGTGTTAGATAGATTTGGGATTTCTTATTTTTAGCATGTATAAACAATTTCATTAATAAATATAGTCAGTTCTTTGGCTGCCAAAACCATGAGGGCTCTAATCCTTCCATCAATACCACTTGGCACAGGGTGTGCTGACAGCTGTGTGATGGGAACATCATCCTGTGGTGCTCTGCACCACTGTTTCAGAATCCAGTGCTAGGGCTCCTCAGCAAGCTCTGACAAAAGTCAGAGAGCAGAGGTTATTATTTGAAATGATGTTATAAATCTCATTTTATCTGAGGTAGGGCTGGACTGCACAGAGTCTGAATACACAGTGTTCCATATCCATGTTTATTCTCTGTTCTCAAACAGCTGTTCTCACCCTGTACTTGCTGGCCTGCCAGATGTTACAAATCCAGGGAAAGTATGGAGTCACATTCTCCCTCCGTAGGATTTACTCATGACCAGCTTGAGACCTGCTATTTGGTCTAACACTTAACCTGGATTTTCTAGTAACTCATCAACTATGATGACAAAATATGAGGTTAAGAACTCATTGTTGCCAGCATGACTGGCACGTTGGAGGTATGATCTGATACCCTAACTCTGAAGTGAAGTGGCCTCAAGACCACCAGTGTAATAATTACTGGGGCATATATGATCATTTATGACAGTTAGGGTACATTCTTTAGCAAAGCATTGGGTGGAGAGACCCTTTGGATCATTCTTAGTTCTTCTGACTCTCTCATAAGAGGCTAATTTTCTTAATTAAACTTAGCACTTAACATTCTTCAGCATATGCATTCACTTTCCTTTATGTACTGTTAGAAACAGGGACTACAACAGATAATCACATTGAAAGTTTATCTTCTGTTTTAAGTATGCTTAACCCCTCCCCCCCAGATACTCAGTCACTGGAAAACTCTTAACTACTTAATCGGTCTCCAGATTATCTACAGCAGTGTGGAGAAGTGCCAGTCTGGGAGACATTGAGGACAGTTAGTTCACATGTTATAAGTGATATAATGTCCAATTGTAGTTATTCTGCACTCCTGTTTAGTGCAAATTCATGACTGCAGGAATGATTAGCAGACTTAAGAATTAACTCACTGGGAGTCAGCACGACTCCAACTAAGAAGTAACTCAAAGGAATAATTAAAGATGCATTAATTTTATGATAATCACTAGGCTAGGTTTGTTAGGGCAGTCTTTTTCATGAATGGGATGAGATCAGTTGACACGGTGCTGTATAGCAATGTTATAATGACACAGAAAATCTCAGTTAGCTGAGACATTGTTTAAGCTGATCTCACAGGACACATTTTCCGGACTCTGCTATTTACTGTTAAAAACTCATTCCTTTGACAGAGAAACTAACTAATCAAAAGATGTTGAACATTCTTCCAGGAGCCCAAGTTAGCCCCTTGAAACCATGGCGGTCCTTGCAGCACTGAGTAAAATAGCAATTGTTGAGTCATTGCCATGCTTATATCCTTAATGGTGTGCTTTAATTAAGCAAACTAGGTAGCACCGCTCACTTCAGGAACACAGGAAGCTTCAGTGTTTCTCATGTGAAAAACCAGTTTAACTTGAAAGCTTTCAGGAAATATTGCTAGTAATATGGGCCAGGCCAGACAATGTTGACAGATCCTCATACTGAAACCTGGCCACACATTGCAAACTCTACAGCATTATCACGAGTCACCCAACATTTGGTATTTTCAGAGCCTCAACTTCCAGTTATATTATTATGAGAAATTGTTTAAATCCATCTGTAGACTTTGTGGTCAAAGAGGAAAGTTTGAAAGCACAATCCATTAGACCTCAAAAGCAAATAAGACCCCATTTTTAGATATTTATTTATTTAAATCTGATTATTTAAATAGCAAATCTCATTCCATGTGGGACTGTGTGATACTTATCATTTCCATGCATCCTTGATTAGGAGGGTGAAAGTACAAAGTTTTCCATGATGCCAGTACAATAGAGAAAACCCAGTATTATCTTCTGGGTACTTGGGAAAATGTCTACAGTTGAGTAAGCATTACACAGAGATGCTTGAGAAGTCTCTGAAGGAACCAGCCCTGGAAACAAAAGCAATGTAGACAAATCCGAGCAGTACTGGGCTGTTTTGCGGGGTCAGGCTAGTATTTCCACACAGCAGGGGACTGTGCCATGCAGAGGTACCAATTCATCTGGAACTTGTTTGGGTATCTCGGATCTAGTAATGCATTGCGTAAGGTAGACATGGCTGCAGTCTTGCCAAGCTGTGGTAAAGCAAGAGGGAGTGTAAATACTTATTATTCATTAAGGCCAAGAGCAATGAAAGTTTTTACAGAGCAAAGTGCATCATTAACCCTACTTTAGACTGTAGTGAGTATGCATTTTTTTCACTGTGTTTATTCCTAGGCATCTTGCTTTATTTTCTCCCTTCTCCAAACCACATGAAACTCAAAACTCTTCATTCTCTGGGATTGCAAGTGAGACTTGAGAAAGTCGGGAAGAGACTCCAGACTGTATTGATGGGGGATAATTTGCTACAAGCATAGGCCAGCTGAAACCAAAGTAATTTTTTATGAAGAATGTAATAGAAAGATTCAAAGTCTAAATTGAAATTGAGTCTCTTCCAAAATATGCTATTGTCCATGAGCAGAGGTTTAAAAACCATACTGTTTTGGAAGGTGATCTAGATCTCATTACTGAGGTCTGTTGCTCAGTGTTGCTCAAAATTCCTGAAGGTCATCCATTCAACTGCTATTGTGTATTTCAATTGATTAAACAATACACAAAAGATTAATCATCTTTTAAATTTCTTTTTTTTTTCTTGATAGTTTGTTATTCTATTTTAAAAGCAGGAGCATGGTTTAACTTAACCTAGATTCTCGTCCAATAAAATGTGTACAGATTAGGTGGAGGAAATGCTCCCTATCCACAGAATAATAGTGCTCCCTATCCACAGAATAATAGATTACTAGTTTAAATTACTTGTCTTAAAAAGATCCCGATTTGGCTTTGCTGAGCATAAAATATTAGATTTACTGTTTATTTTTAGTGGATTGCTGCCAGTTGTCTTCTCCCTGAATGTCTTTAGATTGTTTAAAACATTAAAATATGTTCACATCAAACATATATCTACTTACAAGAAGTCTGTGTTGGTTTCTCAGCAGAGATGTAAAAGCTTGTTGTTGGGACATGAACTTTGCTGTTATGGAATTTTTCTTTCTTTATTGGCTTGATGGCTTTTTTTTTCTCTAAGCCCACAAGTGTGACAAATTATTTTGTGCTTATGTTGCTTATTAAATCTTCATGAAGTGAGCAAAAGGAATCCAATGAGAAAGCTTTACGTGTCTCTTCAGGTTACAGTAGGTTGTTTCATTCTGTTTAATTTGCAATAATGTTTGAAATCCCTGACCTCATCCTTGCAAAAATCCCGTTATATACACTTTCTGAAAAAATGGTGATAGGCCTGATTTTGATCAGCTCCATGGGTACAAATGAGAAAGTAACCATGTCAATGATATTACTTTGGACTTGCATCATTGTAACTTGAACCAAATTTGGCCTTTAAAGCTACTCATCAGGACAAGATACAAGCTAGTGTAGACTGTGTAGTTGCAATTGTATTTTCATAAATAAAAGCTTAAGAAGCAGGCATGTGTGACAGATTTTTGTCACCAGGTCAGTGTAGTGAGTGTGTCTGGTGGCACTGGAGCACTTGCAACGTTTATTTGCATTTTGGTGAAAGGGATATTCAGTATTATTTCTGCAAATCCCCTGCATAAGGCAGTGCACTCCCATGCTGAATTGAGCACCCAGCAAGAAATACTGAGTTTATTTTGGGAGTCTTAGGTGATCCATACAGGGCCTTTTCTCTACACTTAGGAGCACCATCTCCTTAGGAGCACCAGGGAGTGGCTAACTGACCCTGAGAAACTACAGCAACGTACAGTGCCTGAGCAGTGGGCTCTGAGTGTTCTTCAGCTGTTACAGGTCAAAAATTGTTATTCAGTGCTAAAGAACAAAACAGCTCTTGGCTGGAGGGCATGTAAATGTTATAACAAAAATCCAGACTGATCCTTTCACTGTAAGGTGGTTGCTTAGAAGCTGCATCAATTGCTTTTTCACCTTAAAACACTTTCTTTAACACCAGGGACTGTATTAGCTTGACCTCCATTATAATTAGTTTTTCTTTCCTTGTAATGAATTAATAAATTGGTTTGTTAGTTATGAAAGAGTCCTTATTAATGGACAGTTTCCCAGCTTGCTGGGATGGAGAGATGGAGATGAGGGAACATGGTTTGAAGCAGTTCTGTAACAAAAATGTTTGCAGAAAAGAAGAAAACTGAGATTATAATGCCTGCAGAGCTGTGGACAGGAGTAAAGAATGAAAGGTTCTCACTTTGAATGTATTTAGGCTCTAACACAACACAGAACAAGCCAAAACATAAACACGCTATCTCCTAGCTGACTTGTGACAGCTTATAATGAATGAACATGCTGCAGATTTAAGCGTCATATTGATGTGCGACAAAATAAGGAATGAGTTTCATCAGCTTTATTCAGTATATTTCTTTCTGTGTCTGAAGTACTGAACTATCCATTTTGCTTGGAAATACATTTGGAAATGAAAGAAGTTGAAATGGGTACTCCTTGTAGATATTAACAAAATACTTTTTTCTTTTTCTCCCTTCATCCCCAAAATAATGAGTGGAAGACAGACTGGGTTCTGGCTTTGGAATAGGAAATATAAGTGTAGGAAGTCAAATGGCTATTTGGATGTAACTTTTGGAAACTTTATGTATAGACGAAAAAGAAAGGGGGGCAAGAAAATGCCATCGATAATATTTATGGAATTTTTGGTCCATTTCTGGATTAAGGGTACTTTATGAACTACCAGATCTTTGGTCAGTGAAGCCACCCCTGATTTTAGGACCCTCTGTTGCCATCTTTCTATATATGAAATTCCTGTTACTTATAGTAAGAGACTATGGGATCAGCTTACTGAGGAACATGCTTTATGAATTATGTTTCCTGACACATCATTCTGTTAGTAACAAAATATGGTGATAACTTAAATGCTTCCATTGCTCAACAACAGCTTATTTTGTTGAGGAACGTAGGTGAGGTTTTTTTTGTCTGTGTTGCATGTACATCTGTCTCAGAACGGTGGATTTTTATGTTTTGCACTACCTCTTACTTTTTTTCATCCCTAACACTTTTTCTTTTTTTTTTTTTCCTCTGTCCTGTGTGAATAATTCTAGATGTTTGACTGGATCAGCCACAACAAAGAATTGTTCCTGCAGAGTCACACGGAGATCGGCGTGAGCTACCAACATGCCCTTGACCTACAGACGCAGCACAATCACTTTGCCATGAATTCCATGGTGAGTTTAGGGCAACGCTGTGAACCATGGGGTCTGTGTGTGTGAGTGAGGAATGGGCTGGCACATGAGGCCACCTCCAGTTCAGAGAGCACTGGACCTGTGAGAGGTGAAGGAAGGTCAGGCTGGGATGTGGCAGCAGACCAGCATTTCTCTGTCCAACCAGGCACTGATAGATGACTTAAGAGCAGCACGGTCCCATGGAGTTTGTTTACATTTTGGAGAGCAAATACAATATTTTTTTAAGTTTTTGACATTTCTTTGACTGAGAATTAATGAGAGCTGTATGTGGCACCTTAATAATTTATGCTTTTCCCCTCACACCCTGCTAAGGTACTTCTCAAAACCTTCAAAAAGAGATGCTAATCAAGCTGTCAGTTGTGGCCACAGTGGGATTTTGGCTTTTTCAGTAGTTAATCGGTCAGTCCTTTTGAATGCAACTCAATTTACCTTAGGTTTAAAAAAAAAAAAAAAAAAAGGCATCATTATACATTTATAACTGCTTTGCTCCCTTTCTTATTCTTTCCAGACATGAGGTATTTGTTCTGGAAACTGCTCTGCTTTCAGCACAGAAATGAGGACAGAATGTATTGATGTTTTGATTGTTGCACTGGGTTAGAAAAATGCGTGCACATCCCCTGCTGCAATTGCACGATGCGACGATGAGCCCTCTCTGAATGCTCTCTGTCAACTACACAAAAGCTTGCCCTGAGTAAACCTACTCCTACAGGTGTACCTCTTCATGCTGTGCACAGTCAGACTACAGTTGCACTGGGACTGAGACCTCAAAGGCAGTGGCTGATGTTTAAGTTGGCAGTGTAAGTCACTAGAGAGCCACACCCTACTATGCTGCCAAAGGGCAAGGTACTTGAGAGCAGCTGTCTGAAATGTGAAAAAAAGGTCCTGATTACCTGAGGCTGTTGAAGACTGCACACTGCTTTCATAAGATTACAGGTGTTAACCCTGGTATTCTGGCCAAATTCCAAATCAGGTAATTAACTTCATTGACCTAAATTCCAGCCACCATTTCCACCTACCTAGCTATTCCTGACTAAAGCACCGTGCCTCACTAGGGCATTGCCCAACAGTGGAAGATGAGAAATGTTTATAATGTCTGCTCATGTATTTATGGTGATTATAATTCAAAGAAGCACTGAAAAACAGGCTCTAGCCACCTGATTGCCTTCACAATGCCATGTAGCAAAATACAGGATAGCACAGCCTCTGCTGCTCAGAGAATCCTAACAAATAAATGTGTCGTGGAAGCTAGTGCATTAAAGTCATTTGGATTATGACAAATGCAAAGTCGGTCATAATTCTTCAGAAACACCATTAGAAGAGTCAAGCTGGAAGACCCCCTTTATCCTTTTTGAGGTACTGGCTTTATTTTCTTAAAATAACCGGGAGCTAAACTTGGAAAGAGATAACTGTTAATAGAAAATTAACAAGTGACAGGGAGGGTGCCACCTAATGGAAGAAGAATTATTTTTCTCCATTTTTCTTGCACCTGTCCCCAAGTGAACCTTTGGGAATGAGGAATGCAAGGAAGTGAGATATTTGCAAAGATCTTCGGGGAATTTCTGGGGGCAGGGACCTCTCAGTGGCTGTGCTGTGGCTCACAGCTGTGACCTCTTACCGTCACAGTGCTACCAAACTCCTGAAGCTGTGCTGCCTCCAGTATAACCCACACATATGTGTAGATATATGGAAGCCCATACAGTCAGCATGAAACAATCTACAGAGAAGATTGTCTCCTCCATCTCTTTAGCACAGAGGATCTATGTGGAAGGGCATGAATACTGGATGCCTTTCACTTTCAACCTACAAGTATTGTGAGAGATGACACTCAGTTCTGCTCTAATTAGTTGGTATGAAATATATGACTCTGTGGAGGAACCCCACAATATAACAGATATGCCAAACAATATGTATGTTCTCAGATAATCCTCCTTATAGGAATATAACTCGGAGAGCCATGTATGTAATTTTCCATATGCTACTTTTCTTCTAGCTTTAGTTGAATTTTAGACCTAGAATCCCCTCTCATGATGGGGTGATATCTTCCTTTTGGTTTTGGATGAACATCAATTCATACAGCAGAGGCACAGTTCATTCAATGTGAATTTCTATTTTAAAATTTTCTTATGATATGCTCTCTCAGTAGGAACTTTTAAAAAAAATTCTTCAACAGACTTCAGTTGTCAAACAGAGGTTACATAAGGAGCCGTGGTATCGTTATTGACAGCAGGGCAAAGTCAGAATAAAAAGGACTGTAGAAATATTTCAGGATACAGATGCAACTCAAAACTACACTTTTGGTGGTTTTTTAATTTATTACTTTTTTTAATCTGAATGAGGCCTCCATGGTATTTATCAGAAATATCAGAATGTTGTTCAGTGCTTGAAATTCCTCATGATCAAATAGGTTTTTCAAGACTTTCCATATTGCTGAAAGGCCTGTATTTGGGTTATGTGTCTGCACAATGTCCTTTTCTAGAGGGGATTTCGATGCCAGGGTTGCACAGACTGGAAAATGAGGTGAGTTTTACAGCCTAGTGTGGTTGGCTTATGGAATTAAACAGGGCTGCTGTCTTGCAGAGGGCTGGGGATCCTGTTATTGGAATAACAGACATGGGGGTATATCAAGCTGAAAGGGCATTTGGAAAATAGCGGAAAAGGGTAATTACCTTAAGCTGCTAATAACCTAAGCTACTTGAACTAACCTGGAGCTGCCGTTCTTATGTCAGTACAGTGCTGCTGTCAGCAGTGATGCTCTTGTTAAAGATGGAGCAGATCCATTGCTAGAAAAACATGGAGTGGCTCCTGGTATCCCCAGAAGTCAGTACTGTGAATATGAGGGTGTTAGCATGCAGGAGACGTCAGCTTGCTGCATAACGGTGTTGGGCTGCATGATAGTTGCTCTATTTGTGGTAAAGCATGCAAGAAGAGCAATAGGAGATTGAGACTAAAATGACCCTTTCCTGGCTACAGCCTAGCTCCTGTGGTAGGTAGCAGTTTTGTCTCTTGGCACGCACAAGAACTCTATACAAGCCTATGTGAAGACACTGTAGAAAGGATGAAGCCCCTGTATTTGTTCAAGGCCAGTGATGGTCAGCAGTGGACTTGGGACAGATCGACTTACTTGAACGAAGCAAAACTAGAGAAAGTTGGGTGATGACTCTGAACGCAGTGGTAGGACATTACATTCCCCAAGCCTACACAGCAATCTGAGCCATATTTTGGTTATTGGAGAAGTGGGACTAGAAATATGGATCAGGTCTGTTTCATGTGTAACAACACTTCAGTGAAGGAGAGTCTTGCTGATAACAGAAACTAGTGGGAAAGAACCACCACAGCTAACTGTTGCTTCTTGGGGCAAGATACACGAGGTCTGTATGTTTTGTCAGGTTTTCTGATACAAAGTCTAATTATGTGGGGTTTGGGGTTTTTTATCCAGTGTAGTTTTCTCTAAGAAAATTACAGTCAGTGATGTTAGAAATACATAATGATGCAATTGCTACTGCACAACTGCCTTCATTCTTTTATGACAACATCTTAGTTCAGTTGTTCATGCTACCATCTGATTTCTGTTGGAGACTGTTGGAAAATGGCTAGTGTTAGCAAATGTTAGTGTTGGCAAATGTTATCTGATAACATTTATATTGCAGTAACAGTAGGAGCTTTAGGTCACTGTTCTAGGTGCTATAGACTTGCAAAGGAAGAAATGGTCTTTGCCTTGCAATCTGTTGCCAAACACTCTACTCCTACAGTATTTATATACATAAATTACTTTTGCACATCAAGAATCTTCTTGCATTAAGTTACCCACTGATAAATATTTGTGAAATTAAGGATTAGGATTAAGTAACATAATGCAGAAGGTGTTAGAGAGAAAACTATAGCTCTGGTGAATTTACTATTAGGTATGTACTAATTTGTGACTAATAACCTCCCAGAGAATGGGGAGGTTATTACCCTCGGATTTGTTTGCAGTCGCAGGTAGAGTACTGTGACACACCCAGGCCTAAAAACTTAAGATTCTGGTTAGTTTTAATAAATTAAAACATTCATACAATTCATATCAGATTCACATCCGATGAGCCTTCAAGCTCTCTCATGCAAATTGCAAAACTGAAATATTTAGCTACCATTCTTTGGGCTCAAGACATGGAGGTTGGTTGAAAAAGAATGACTTTTCAAACCCAGTTAAAGTGTGCTGTATCTTTTTATATAAATTTTTTGGTTTCTGTGTCTCGAGGGTGAACTAGATCAATCTATAAACTTTTTCTCTGGGAATTTGTTTTCTAATTGTGATTTTGCTAGAAATTTGCACTATAATTTAGCTAGATTTTTTTAAGCAATATATTAGTCCCAGCAACTGTTAGATTGAGAATAGTTCAGCTAGCATGAATGTGAATAACAAAATAATGAAAACTTGAAGCACTCTTATTGGTCGTGGGGCTTGGGGTTGTTTATGGCTTTGGGGGTTTGTTTTGTTTTGTCAATACATTAAAACCAGTATTGAGAGAAGATATGGAGGAGGATAATGTAGCTGAGGATGGCAGGGTTTTTTGCAGGGAAAACCCCTGTAGACTTAGTGGAAGTTGGATCAGATCTTGGATCTCTAAGGTGTTTTGCTTTGATTTTTTTCTTTTTTCTTTACACTATGCTCAGCGTCCTTTGAGCCTGGCATAACTAAAAATATTCTCTTCAGTTCCTCTAGACAATACGCTCTGCAAGTGTTTATTGAGTCATGGCTTTTGTCGCATGCTCTTCCTATACATCTTTATAGGCATGCTGCGACCAAAGCTCTTTCTTGGAAAAACAATTTGTTACTCTGTTTTTTTACAATAATAATTCTTTCTTTTAAATTAACAATGTGGGATGTGGAGAAGTCATGTATTTGAGGTAATAAACTGTGTATGGTATTTTTCTTTCAAATAAGGGCCATAGATACATATTTTTTCTGTGATTCAAGGCAGTGCTTGTTTTCACTTCAGTTTCAAAATAAATTATGTTAGTCTTTATCACAACTGTATAATGTTTACACTGAAGCAATAATACTTTTCACAAAGATGAATATTTAGCTCCAACATTTTGTGAGTAATCTCAATAATCTAGTAAATTCACTAGAGAAAAAAAAAACGCCACAGTGTTTCAATATGACAGAAAGCATACTGGTTGTAGCTCTGCTCTTGGATACATGGATACATGCCATTTATTTCAACTGAAGTTATTCGTATTTCCTTTGCCAGGACTATTTTATGCCTGGATCTGTTAACCTCCTTAAAGAATGAGTTATCACTTTCTGTGGGACATGGATAAAAATTACAGTGCTGGCATTGCTGCCTATCCTGCTGTCAGGGAGCTAGCTGTCTGACACTAGATGGAGATACATGTTGTCCTAAGAAATTTGCAATGTATTTCAAACACATTATAATTATCATGTAAAGGCTAATGATGTCTTGTTGAAAATTCCCAACATTTATCTTAAATGAATGGTATTTTTCTGTATGTAGGCTGAGCTAAAATGCCATCCAATATTATTCTGCAACAGGCTACATATAATTGGCCTTGTTATAGAAACTTAAAGGTCTTAAAGATATCTCATGGGTTTTTTTTTTTATAACTGAAACATTCTGCTTTGGATTTATGTATTAGGTTCACTTCACAGATGGTTTCTAAACCTACAGTAACACAATGAAATCTGGTTATTTTTAAATTTTATTTTAAAGAACTCTTCAACAATCAAATTTCACCTTCAATTAATCTGCAAAACCCTTCTCTTGCAGCCCACCTTCGCTGCTTGCCATTACAATATCTCAACTAGTTCTCTAGGAAATGAGATGAACACAGCCAAGTTCCTTGCAGATTTAATGCTTCTCACTGCTCATTTTTCTTTTGTGAGTGTATTCTTTTTATACGTGTATTAGAAGAAAGTATTGTTCCAGCTAGAGTTGGAGGGTTTAATTAAGAGGGAAGGTCTCCCAGCATGCCCACTAGATGATCAGGGCTGAATTAGTGTATTGCCCTGTGGGAGATCATTCCACAGTTGAAATTCTGCTACTGTCAGTGCTTATTGCTGAGACTGAGGGCTGTTATCCTGCCAAGCGTTAGGGACCTTTAGCGGTGATCGCTTACACTGGAAGGAACAGAAAGGGTTGTTTCTTTACAGAAAGGGTTGTCAGACTCTGGAATGGGCTGACCACGGAGGTGGTCAAGTCTTCATCCCTGGAATTATTTAAAAGAAGGATAGATGAGGTGCTTAGGGACATGGTTTAGTAGTGGGATGTCAGGGTTGGGTTAAAGGTTGGACTCGATGATCTTAAAGGTCTTTTCCAGCCAAAGCGATTCTATGAACAGCTATTTACAGACATTGATGGCCAGACTCAAGGCCTTCTTTAGGTGGCAGAAATGGACTAAGAACTGGTGGACAAGGAGGGGTATGAGCACTGGCAAGGCATTACACAAGGCTTTCCTCAACTGTAAAAGAAACTCTTGCATATCATGAGGCTGATGTACACATGGGGAAATTTTTCTTTTGTTTGCCAGTCAAGTGATTTTTAGAAGGCAACAATCCTCTTTTTTGACTAAAATTTCAAAGTTGAAATAAAGTCAATGAAAAATTAACTCTAACATGGGGAGTGCTTTTGGGAAGTCTGCAAATACATGAAAAATAAAGGTTTTTCCATGATAAAGGATATATATTAGCCAAAACTTGGGTATATCCTAGTGTCACGACAACAGAATGTCAACTGGTGCTTTTACCCTTGCTTCTAAACATTGATATATTATTTTCTCATTATTTGACCTATTGTAGTCCTAAATAGCTATAAATCAGTAATCCTTTGGAGTCCTCTTTGGGGACACCTCTCAGTCTTGAAAAAAAAAGATGAGGCCTTAGGTTATATTTAAAGTGAGACTCTATGAACCTGCTAGTAGTGGATTTTCCGTCCTGAAGGAAAAATAAAGTCACAGACATTAGTTGCTCTATTTAATTTATTTTCTATTAGGATGAAAAGATCTGTGTAATAGTGACATAGAAAAATCTCTGTTCATTCAGTTTTTAGAGGTGAACAAACCAGAGGGAAAGGAAGGTTTAACTTTGTGAAAAGTCAACAGTTGAATTTTGGCAGCATAGATTTTTGTTCCATTTTACTCAGAACATTACACATTGGCAGATAAAGATGAAAAAAATGGATTGCAATTTTATTCTACTTTAAGGTGGAAAAGAAATGTCTTGCATTATGTGGATTGTGGTCAATTAAAAGTTTTGCTCCAGAAACTAAATTCTGGAATGCCTTGAATCCATATTGCATTTTGCCTCAATCCACAACAGAGATCCCATCTTTCTTAATAATACTGACACTGGGTAAAGGTCCTGAGATTGTAAAATGTGTTACACTTGATAGGATGTGTTATCCCGACTTCCAGATCTTTAGCCAAGTCTTTGCTCTGTCTTGTTTTTCTGTGAGACCTTGGACAAGTCTAAAGTGTCCAAGCCCCACTTCAGTGTCTCTGCTTCACTGAGGTGGGACAGATAAAGCAGAGGTAAAGAGTCCGTGTGTCCAGACGTAGGAGGTATCTCCATCACGCTACCTGTTGGAGCTATACAGAAGAGCACATCACATGTGATATTGCACTTGAATCCATTTATTGCTCATGAAGCAACAGGGTAAGCTCAGGAGTCTCTGTTTCTTGAGCCAGTTTCACTTGGTGCACTAAGAACGGAGGTGTGAGCAGGTGACTCCCAAACTGCTCCTTGATTTCTGCTGGAAAAGCTATGGAGTTAGTGGGTTGGCTACAGGATGGGTTGGTACTCTTCCATGAAAAATTCTCATCTAGAAAAGTGAAATTTCATCCATAAAAATCCTCATCTTGGTATAAAAATATAACAAACAGACATAACAACATATAAATCTCCCTAACTTAAAAAACAGACTCTAAGAACATCTGTTGTATTTCAACTAATCTTACCTTTACCCTTCTACTAGTTAATACATCTTTATACTGTAGCTATATGGAACCAAGGAATTCACAGTTTTGTTCCATGCTCTTTCCGTTGCAAAGGCTAATTCTGCAGAGAAAAAAAAAATAAAATCAATACAAAAGCAACTATTTTTTACATGAAATCAAAACTTCTGCAGCAACTTTTCCTTCAAACACAGCAAAGTTCCATGTCTTCATTTGGCACAACTCATCCAAGCTTTAGAAACTGTAGTGATGCTACACTGCTTTCTACCAGAAGAGCTGACCTGAAATATTGCAAAATGATCTTGGCTAAGGTTCAGTCATAAAGACTTTCTGGGAAAAAGGCTTAAATATTTAGTCTAAATTCCAATTTCTAACATAAAGGGACACAAAGAAGTGTTTGACTGATGGTAGTAGTCAAAATTCCAAACCATAATATCTTTTTTAGTATACTAAAACTCCAGAAGAATTTTGACTGGTTTCTCTAATTGTCCTGAAACAAAATATTTTTATTTCTTTAAAATTAATCTGTCAATTTTGAGCCAAATCCAATTTTTAAGAAAAGGCTACATGTTAAGGGGGAAAAAAAACAAAACTGGAGGCTAGGTATTGCTTTAGATCTGCGTTTTTTATGTGGCAGCTGTCACAGTCATGATTCTACCAGGGAGAGCAGAGTGGCTGTAAGGGCTGTGGCCCCATCTTTCTTTCCTTTAGCAGCTACAGGTATGATGAGTGTACTTTGTAGTTATACCTCACACTCTGCAGACATGCTTTGCCCTGCTTCGCAGCTTAGTTTGGATCTGTGCCTGCCTTGGCAGTGCTCTGTTGTGTTTCGTGTTTGGATTGGCAGATACCTTTCCACATTGTGCTCCCACTCACTATGATGAGATCCTGCTGCAACAAATGCTTCCACCTCTGATTTATTATTTGTCCATGTGTAATACTGTTAAAATCATCAAGGCTGTGTCTGTCCTTGTGCATAAGGTCTTACAGATTCTACTCTCTGAAATTCCTAAAGCCCTTTTGAAATACTTTAGTGAGACAGGAAAGCAGTGAGTCAACATTAGCAAGACATCTCAGATTCTGGGATGTTCCTTTCCTCTGGTGAGGAGGAAAGAGAAAGAAGAAGTGTTTATATCAAATGACATTCCAGAAATCTGCAAGACAGCTGCCATTTGTCTTTTGATGGTGCATCTTTTTAAGACATTGTCATGATGGCTATTTATTTTCAGGTTTACATTCCTGTGCAGAATGGGGGTATTGTAATGCAATTACATTGCTGTCCAAAGTTCAGTTTGAGAAAGATCTATCCTTCCACTGCTTCAAGGCTGAAAAAAAAAAACATAATGGAAAGTTCTTATGAAAGAACAGAAAATGTTACCCTTTTAATAGGGCTTTTGAATCCTTCTAAATTCAGAATGTAGTTAAATTATATCTCTGCTGGAGAACAGCTTAAAATAACCTGCAGAAAAGATAACATTTTAACTGAAAAATATAATTTAATAGACATTTCTATGGAAACTCTTATATTCCTATAGAATATCCTTGTGAGCTCTTTTAAATACTATAAGTCTTTTCCATTTGTTGACACTGCATGTCTATAAAGGATTGGCAGAGAGTTCTCAAAGGACAGAAAGCAAACATTTCACTTACGGATACATGAATTTAGCATCCAGAAATACAAAGTAATGCAACAGAAATATCAAGAATAAGATAGAAGCAATGAATAGACCCTAACAGGTGAGTAAGTAGCTGAAGTATGGCAAATTAGTTTTACATAAATAAATTCATGGGGACAGGGGGAGATCACAGTGTTAGATAATGGCATAGATGTGCAAAAAAGATTCCGGAGGGATGTATTTTTAGAGTGGAAGGTAGTATGCCTGCTATTCATGCATATTTAAGCAGGTGGTTGATTGCTCTTACTGAACTGTTCGGCTTTACTCCAACTGATGATGTTTGGAATGCATAATGAAGGCAGAGGGTGGTCATGGTTCTTCCTTCTCTTTATTTACGTGTGCTTTTTAATTTTCAGAATGCCTATGTCAACATCAATCGGATCATGTCTGTTGCGTCAAGGCTTTCAGAGGCAGGCCATTATGCTTCCCAGCAAATTAAACAAATATCTAGCCAGCTGGATCAAGAGTGGAAGAGTTTTGCTGCAGCTCTGGATGAGCGCAGCACCATCTTAGCCATGTCTGCTGTCTTTCACCAGAAAGCTGAACAGGTGAGCTGCTTTTGTGACTGGCAAAATGATCCACTGCTGCTCTGATAATGACGATGCTGAAATATTACCTGATGGCTTTTGGCTTATATCCTAGTGGATCAGTGTCTCAAAAACAAATAGTAATATTTCCCCCAAAAAACTGGCACGTGTTCCCTGAGCAGGTAAGAAAATATATTTATGCCTTAGTGATGAGGAAGAATCTGATCATAACTGAAGTGCACTAGTGCAATAATATGCTGCCTTATTTTTATTTCCTAATATTTCATCAGTGGTGTGGATAAACTCAGGATTACTACAGCCAGGAAAACAGTATGTATCTGCACTCATATGTAAATGTGGCATGTGCACAGGAGTAGTCACACATATGACATAGACCCATACCAGCAGACAATTTCTAGGAGTCAAAGCACATTATTGTTAATGAAACTTATGGAATTCATTGCAACACCTACTCTTGCAGTTCTCTCCATAGCCCTCTCACTACACAGAGACTTCAGAGACAGCGAGGAATATGCAAGAAAATTTTCCATGTCCCTGAACTCTGGTTTGTGTCTTTAACAACTACCAGAATTGTTCCAGAATTTTCTAGCTACAAAAGATTTAAAATATGTCAGTGAATAAACCTGCTTTTTTTACACCTCAACCAGGTCTACCCAACAGTGATGGTTCAACTTTGATCATACGCTGATTACATTCATTTTCCAGTGACAAACACTTCTTTGGGGCTCTCTTCAGTATTGTTGTGTGCTTGTTTTTCCAAGTAGTTAATAACAAAGCTACTGAGTGGGTGTGCTTGATGTTTATAAAATGACCCATACTTCAGGTGTCAAGAAATTATAACTGATAAGCCAGAAACTGTGCCTCATAAGCCAGGATATATGTATGGAAACATTTAGCTCAAACAGTAAAAACTTTCTTTATTGTTTGTTTCTGACCATAGAATTATAATGGGTTTTTCTTTATTTTGTGTTTCCTATTGACAACAGGCCATACCACAGAGCAATTACTCACCCTACTGGGCACTTATTCGTGTAAGCACATGCAGTGGCTCTGATGCGACTGATACACCAAGAAGGTGCCCAGTACAAGTACTTTCATCTCACTACAACATGCATTGTAGTGTTTAAGTGTAGTCTTCATGTTAATAATTGTCAGTCATCATATATTCATAAAGAAAAATCAATAAATAACCTATATCCTGTCTATAGTCACAATGAGAATGTTTCAAGGTTTATTAATGAATTAGCTCTTGTTCATTTGGTGTTTTGGTTTGGGGGGGAGTGCCTTTTTTTTTTTTTTTATTGAGTGATCCTCTATTTTTCTGAAGTGTCAATCTTATTTGCAGTTTATGAGGAGTTCCTGAGGTATTGTGTAGCATGAAAGACCATAAAACCGAAAGCTGTATTGAACTGTCTGTCAAGCTAGAGGTGAACTTTTTGTTTTTCTTCCTACCTTTTGAACACTGTCAGTGGGTATTTTGCCTCAGCCTTAACTTGAAAAAAAGCTACACTAAATGTCACTTTCAGCTTTAGGTCTTTTTTCTTTACAATTGTATGGATGGGTCTGAAAAACCCAGTCCTGCCTTGGCACCTGTTCATAAGGAACTGAAGTTTGTGCTTCCTGACAGAAGCCAGTCTCTCATTACTAAGCAGACAGGAGAATTTGCTAATTGTGACCAGCAGTTGCTCCTCACTTGGAGTAAGAGACAATTCAGTGGAAGATTAGTGCTGATGTGATGCCTGTAAACTCAGACTGCTCCAAAAAGAAATGTGGGAGTCGGTATATCCATTAGCCAGGACTAAAATTTTGGCCTTGCTTTAGTAGCTCTGGTAGGATAAACCAGGACTTGAATGCTAATAATTTAGTCATTTGACCTCTGTATAGTATAAAAAGTGAGGTGTTTGGGATTTGGTCTATAACTCAATCTGTTGTCTATCAAACATTTATTCCAAATCTGACACACTATTATTTGGCATCACCCAGGATTGGTTGGTTTGTTGTTTGGTTTTTTTTACTCAAACCAGGGCTTCATTATTTTACAGTAAATAAGGTTAAATCTCTGAAGCAAAGATGTAGATAAACCCACTATTTCCTCTGTCCCAGAGCAAATCTTTTTTGCTCCCTTTGTTCTGTCGGTAAAGGTGGTCTTGTTGCAGATCGAACCATTGCTCCCACAGTGTACCCCGGCTTCCTTCATACCGATCTGATATGCAGATTTTCTTTCCT
>NW_009260026.1:1798420-1837677 GCF_000687185.1 Egretta garzetta | reverse complement strand
GTGATGCCAATAGGAAGCAAGTCTATTAGGACCATAATCTTCCAGCTTTTGGCACACACCAGCCTGCAAGGAAGTTGTTGGCCTGGGACAGAGATTTATGAAAAGCTCTTCGATCTCTGTAATATGCAAGCTGAGCAGGAAGCAACTTGTTTTTCAAGGTCTCCTCCTAAAGACCCCACACAGAAAACTGCACAGAATACAATTTGTCTGGCTTGGAAGGATGAAAGGCTGAGTCAACCCTGCTGGGAATTGAACCTCACATCTGTCTTCACGTGCTTCAGAATCACATTGCTTTCCTGGCTGTTATTGCAGATACATGTGGCATGCTGAATGGAACTCGGCTGAACGAGTTCCTGGATCAAAGCTTTCTATATATATATTTCTTTTTTTGCTTTGTTTCTTTCTTTTTCTTCTTTGTGTGTGTGTGTGCACACGTGTGTCTTCCTTAAATTTTTTGAACACCGTTTTTACATACTAAACCATCATCAAGAAAAGAGCAAAGAAAACAAAAAAGGAAAAAAAGGAAAGGAAACAAAGAAAAGACAAATCTTGCCAAGCTCCAGCCAGGCTTTCTTCAGCATGTGTATTTGATCAAAAGCCAGTAAACTGAACTCCAACCAACCACTATGTCCAGGTTAAGGTGCAACTCAGCATATACAGTGGAGGTGTTTCACAAATGTCCCTTAATTCCACCTGCTACAAATGTCAAAGTGTCTTGCGTTTTTTTAAATTCTTTTCTCTTCCTCCCCCACCCCCACCCCTGTCGCCTTTTCATGCTAGCATGGAGGTATTCTAGTGCAAAACAGAATTTGCTTCTGTATATTTATGTATGCCTGGGGCTATTCAAAGTTGCAAGAGAACGTAAGAGAACATGCCTTATCTCACTGTGATTTCACGAGAACTGCACTGATTTTACACCAGCTGAGATTCTGGCCCGCTAACTGCCAGATAGGGGAAGCAGACATACCAGGTGTCCTCCCTTTCTTGGATGTAATCTCTGAAAGTGTGCTAAAGTATTCATAAGATGCTCACTCTACAGATCCTGTCAGAATGAATAAAATAATGTCTTGAATCAGCTGAGAGATCTCAACCAATTAATTTTGTGTCAGATTCTACCCCTAGAAGTGCACAAGCAGAATTGCTATTTAAGGTAGTAGGTGTTAGGTGGACATGCTAGACATTAATGCTGATTCTCTGAAGACTGATCCCTGACCATTTGTTTCATATTACCTTATCCTCCAACTAGGAAGACTACTGCTCTCATCTCTGCCTGGATCTCTCTGAGCACATCTTGAACTCCTCTATTTGAGGAAAGGAAATGAAAAAGAGAGGAAAAGAAAAAAAGAAGGAATTTGAAGAAAGAGAGGAAAGGAAAAGACAATTGATATCTATAAGAAGCAGGGATAAGACTAAGATAACTTTTGTATTAGATAGGGAAATTCCAGACACAACAACAGAAAATATACAGTTAGCCTCATACAAAAAACTCGGCATGAAGAGATACTATAGGTCACTGAGGAAAACAATTTCATGGCCTTCTTCCCATCTTTCCCCACAGCCACTCTGGAGCATGAAAGTATACACTAGAGTTTGGTTTTAATTTCTCCAGGGCCTAGGGGAACCACCCTGGTTATCCTGCAGCTTCCACACAGAGGCCTAGAAAGCCATAAGCAAGGATTGTGCAAAAAATGTGGAGAAATACGGACTGTAAAATGTCTGAGCTGTATTTTGGAGCAACCATGTGATACGGCACAGCAGTCCCTGAGGAAAGCTAGTAAGAAGCAGTATGAGAATACATTATTACCTGACCTAATACAGAATTTGCAACTTAGGTGAATAGGTTGTGAGTCAGGAGTAAGCATAGGTCATTACCTTAAAGTTATTTTTGGATTGGATCAGAGGCACAAAGGTACCTTAGGGACTTTTTTAATTTTTAGGAGAAATTTTTTTTAATCTTTCCTGAAGTCTTGAAAAACATGGACACTTATTGGAGCCTGTCATTTCAAATCATATTTAAGCAGTTTTTATTTTCCCAGTAGGAGCTATTCCAGTCTATGAGCTAACTAGAAATTAATTTAAATGGTATGGAGTATCCAGTGTACAGTAACAGCTCCTGTTCCAACCTAACAGCGATTTACAGTTTTAAATGCATCTTTTTTCAACTCAGTCAAATGGTGATTTTTTGTTATATGAATTTGTTTCTAATATGAAGGGTTACGTTTAATAAACCTTTTTTGTCTGCCACAGTGCATGACAAATAATAAAAATTAACATAGCTGCTTTTTTTGAAATACCCAAATCAATGAAGTAGTATGAACTAACACTTTGTGAAAGTCCTTAAAAAAGAATTTGCTCTCCCTGCATGAATCTACACACACAAGACAGACGACCATGCTCTGTTTCAGGGTATCAGAGTAAAACACTGACAGGCTGCATTTCTTTAAAACTTTTCAAAACAGATGATGTCAACTGCTCCTGCTAGTGGCAGAAGTGAAATTATTGATGTAACTGTTGATGTGACATTGTCTATGTACAAGAGATATACAAAAGAAAGATAGAGGTGAGACAACAAGGTGGAAATGTGGTTATGTGCATAGGATCTTCTTGAGACTTCTCCTGCTTACTGTGCAAATCACAGCCTGGGGATATTGCAGTATTATGAATAACATGACTATAAAAGCTTGTACTAAAGCTGGTAGAATTCAGCAGTTTTGATAAGAGCCATAAGAGTGTGATTCCAGCAGCAGGTACACTGGTCTGTAAGGTGTAAAGGTCTTTTGTTCACTGTTTTGACCAAGAGGTTCATGTAACAGCCCCAAAAGGGATTGATCTCAACTCCATGCTCTTAAAACTGCATAGGAAATGATATGAATTCCACTGTCTTGGCACAAAATATGATGACTTCAGCTTTATGCAAGGGTGTTCAGGGGTTTCATCTGAAGAGATTCAACAGATCAGCAGTCAAACCAACACAAGAGAACTTGCCATCCTTGCCTCCAGTTTTCTAGAAAGCACTGTTTTTTCATGGGTAGATTTGTACTTTGTAGACATGGAATTCATCTTTGTTTGTGCACCAAAAAGAACTGTTTACAATGCAAACACTTTATAGCCTTGATTACACAGCAGCATGGTGAATAGCTTTACACTGCTAATAAAAAAGGATGCTGATGCCAGAGCCAGAGTTGAATTGAAATTCTTTGCTTTGAATCTCACAGCCCTTCATGCTGTGAACGAGTGCTTTACTAACAAGCCACAGGTGAACACTTCAGGAGTGGATAAAGCTGTGATCCTGGGGGTGGTTCTGTGGTATTGTACATTCACCCTACAGGGCACTGCATCTGTTGTATAATTAGCTGTTCTTTTTTATAAATAGTCCCAAAGTATGGCAGGCTGGTTTAACAGAAAGAAAGAGGAAGAGAAAATAGTAATGAGAAGTAATGAGGTGGCATTAGGTAGTTAGTATGGACAAAATATGAACATGGGAGCTGTGTCATTGAAGTAAGCCCTGCTTAAAAGAAAAACAGGTGGGAACCTTAGAGTCTAAATTCCTTTTATTTTACAGAACAGGCAGCACCCAGGAGTGCTTCCCCAATTTGTTCTGCCAAAGTGCATCAGCACTTCTCTGAAGCCCTTTAAGAGTGGAAAAATATTTTTTTTTCCATCTCTCTGCTCCCCAAACCCATTCAGTTTCTGGCTGTCTGTTAAGGCTTCCAACCAAGGTGCTAAACCCTAACAATTGCAATGGCAGTGATTTTTTTTTCTCCCTTTTCATGGATGTCTGCCCACCAGGAACTGGACTAAGACCAGCAGCTCATTTTGCATTGGCTGCTTAGCAGCCATCAGATGGTAATGGTATCTGATCACTGCTGACCTGGGCCAGAATCAAATGTGAGACCCAGGCCTTGGTATCCTATTAGCAATCCCACTCAGCTGGCCCTGGGTTGGGAACTGCTTGAATACAGACTGTCTGCCTTTCACTGAAATGAATGGCAGCATTGGTTTTAATGGGAGTTTTCTATTGCCCGAATTAGTAGTGTTAAGGACAGGTAAGCGACTGAGGTAATTCTGACAACTGAGACAATGCCAAATACAGCTGAAGCTGTAACTGTGTCCTTTTGTGCTTCACACTGATGTTTTTTTCTAAACATGTTACAGACTCCCTTTTTGGAATGCAATGTTGTAGCCTCCCTTTGTGGTATACAAAGACTCTTAGAATGTGTGTTTTCTTAGCCTAGTTAAAGGAGCATTTGTTTTTAATCCAGAAGAAATGGAAAACATTCCTTTGGATCTAGGTGTTCTTCAGGTACTGAGGAGGCGACAGGAATGTGCCGTTCCAGGATGCCCAAAAGGACTCTTTTGTAACTGTTAAGTTTTCCTCAGTCCATGTTGCAGTCAAATCCCTTGCGGCACTCTACAAAGTTTTCTAATGTTGATGAGACGTTGTTCTGTAGCACTGTTGCTCATTGTTCCTGGAATTGTTTCAGTTCCTTTCAGGTGTGGATGCCTGGTGCAAAATGTGCAGTGAAGGAGGCCTCCCCTCAGAAATGCAAGACCTGGAACTGGCCATCCATCATCATCAGACCCTGTATGAACAAGTAACACAGGCCTACACAGAGGTATGTGCTTCCCGGAGAAGAATGTGAATATCTGTTAAGTGATAACAGATATTTGACTGCATTTTGGAGCTTAGTTTTTCTAAATGAGATTAGGTTCTGCTTTCCATTCCTGCAGCTTTTTCAAAGAAGGAGTCAGATCTAATCCCAGGCTGTAGGAGGTGACTCCTAGGCATCTGCTTGTAAGGGAACAACAGGATAATCTGGGGGACAAACCCATACAGAAATGAAATCTAGAACTAGTGTTGGCACCCCAAAGAAAAGCCACTTCACTCCCTTTGCTGAACAGGGAACCCTCTTAAGCCCCCAGTAGCTTTATTCCTGTTGCTTTCCTTCTGTGAATGAGTCCTGGCTCTAGCACAGGTATGCTAATAGGAACAGAGGACGCCAAAGGTTTTTTCCTTCAATATACAAAGTCATGGAAATGTTAGGTCCTCATTACAGTGAAAGCTGCAAAAGACTGTGCTTTGGACAGAATCATAGAATCTAGAATCATTTAGGTTGGAAAAGATCCTTAAGATTGAGTCCAACCATTAACCTAACACTGCCAAGTCCACCACTAAACCATGTCCCTAAGCACCACATCAGATATATTCGTACATACTGTTGTCAAATATCTCAGACCTAAATAGGGTATGTGGTTTTTTCCTTTAAAGGAGGGTGACAAGGATGCTAAGACTAAAACATGTTCTCTGGCATTTTGTTGAAAAACCCATAAAAATCTTCACTTGCTTTTTCCCCCATCCAGACTGCAGCATGAAATAAAAGCTACCGACAACAAGCTGACACTCAGTGCATCTGGCTGTGCAGACCAGGGTCTTGTGTTCAGTCCACTTTATTTTGCAAGAGGACTGCAGGACCTCTCTGGCATCTGGGAGGAGTCCTTTTAGGAATGACGCTAGTCTAGATGTTCACCCCAGGCATGGGTTGACCTGCAAATTACCCTAGGGGTGGGAAGCCATGTATGTTATCCATTCTATTCTGTTATTCATGTCTCCATGACTCAAGCTTGTTGGAAAGTAATCCGCAGATCACCTGAATTCTTGGATTTAGTTGTATTTTTAATTTCCTTGTACCATACTGTGCTTGACTGTCTTGCTGGGTATCAAAGGATTTTGCTCCTTGCAGGATTTTCCAAGCTGGATGGGAGGACTGTGGTAGTGCTTGCTCTACTTAGTAAGTTACTAAGTGAAGACTCCAGAACAGAGCATAACAGCTCTCTGCCATGCTCAGCCCTTGCTCTGGTCATCAAGTTCTTGGAAGAATTTGTAGTACGAAACAAAGAGAAAAGGATTTGCTAATGTAGGCTTGGTGGTAGGCACTCAAGCGTACACAGTGAAGTGTGAGGTGAAGGGAGTTAGTTAATTAGAATGAGGAAATCTGGGTTGCAGTCACAAAGGGCAGTTCCTTATTCAATACTCAGGCTTCTTAGGGACAGCAGGTTGTGTGAGCAAACACAGAACAGTCCTGTTGACTTCTAGTTGCAACTGTGAATTTTATACAAGTGCCTAGTCAGGTGAAACTACGTTTTTTGATTGCATTTAAAAATTATTTCTAAAAATTAAGTCACATAGGGATTAAATAAAAAAAAAATGAAACTGCATTTTGTTTATCAGCTCTAATATTAGTTTTTGTGAAATGAAAATTAATTTAAAACTCATTACCAAAAGCAATTTTTAACATGCATATTGCTTTTGCTGATGCTTCCTCAGAAAGCTATAACTTGTTGCTGACACAGCTGTTTAAAACATTTCTGTATAATTTTACTAATAAGTACATTTTTAAACAGTATGTAGAATTGCCAGAAAGGTTACAGTCTGTTATTTCGGAAATGTTCATCCTTTTTCCCACAGCTACATGGTGAGCTGGAAAGCCTGGATTAGATTTAGGAGTCCTGCCTCCTATCCACATGTCTATTTCTCCAATATAGATAATGCCCCTTGCCCATGGAAAATGTCTCTTCCCTCAGAGCTCTCTATGATGGGATGAAAATTGTAGCTTTTTCTTTCTTTTCCTGCAAAGTCATTGAAAATCTCTGTTTCTATTTCTATAATTGTAAGAGATTTGGAATAGAATAAATGTTCCTTGGAATAACCATTTAATATGGATATTTAATAGGATATTAATTAACAATTAAAAGGAAATATGGCTCTATTCTGTTATGTTACAGAGCAGTTCAGATTCACTGCAGGAGCCTAAGAGGAGACACCCAAAGAATCTTAGGGAGACTCTTTCCATCTTTCTATGGTTGTAGCCATAATTATTTGCCTTCTTTCCTTTATTGCAATTGAGTGAAGCCCAGAAATAGCGGAAGCAGGGCTCATGGGCCTGATATGCAATCCACAGCTAAGCAATCCTCTGCTGCTCTAAGCTGAGCTGCTGGCAGAACAGGACTTCTTCCGAGAATCAAGTGGTGCTCTTGCTTTTACTTTGGGTAGAACAGTGCTGGAGGGAGGAGATATATGAGATGTATGCCTTTGGCAGTTCCTCACTTGCAAAAAGAGTTTCTCTAGATGTCTAGCCAGGGTGTGTTTATGTGGCTTCACCAGTGTTTCTAGTGGATGAACAGCAGGAGACAAACTTGGGACACCCCTACTGAGGACTGTACTGATTTGGTAAAGACAAGGAGGGAGAGAGAGAGGTTTTCTTCAGTCAGACTTGAGCCTGGTTGATGGCAAAAAGCATCTTGTTCAGTGTGACTTGATCAACTGCCCTTTACTGTCTGTTCCCAGAGGCATGATATATTTGCTCTAAAGACCAAGGTTTTTTTTCCTAGTGCAAATTGTAGCTGTTTCACAGGTGACACCATTAGTCTAGTCACTTGCAAGGCTTTGGAGGTCTTTCTGACCCACTATATAGGATATCTACGGGTTTTAACTTATTCCCTAGCTATGTATACAGCAACCATGAAGGTTATTCCACTAGCACAACAAAAGCTATTTTTTGGTTCACCCAAGGTCACATCACTTCTTACTGAGGCATTTGCGTACTGCCCATCCTAGCCCTTCTCCTTCCATGAAGCCAAAATGCAGGAATATCATCATGTGACAGGAGTGTACATGTGTCTTGTGTTAGGTCATTAAACCTTCCCAGAGAGTCCAGCAGCAATTGTGTACTTTTCAAAATAAGTGAGAAATGGTCAAATTTGCTTTGACAAATGCAGCACTGGCACTTACAGCAAGTCATGCTGGGTGCAGGTCCGTTCATCCACTTTTGCAATGCTTCTTAAAAATACATCATGGTGCAACTAAGCTGGGTTGTTGATGTTTGTCTCCTTGCACAGTCCTTGAAAAATTCAAAACGTTCACATGAGGAGAGATTTGGTGATTTATTTTTGCATTTATAAGGAGAACATGGAAATGACTGAAGGAGCACAGTAGGTAGCTTCTCCATTTGTGAAGCTGTTCCTTTCTTTTCTGAAATCTGTTCATTGGTGAATTCTGAGACCACAAACCCTCTGTGCCCATTGTTTGGGAATGCAGTAATATTCATAACAAAAATACTTCTAGAAAAGAAACATTTTAAGCCAAAGAACTTCAGAGCTGCAGAAGATAGGAAATCCTGGAATATGTATGTAATCCTTGCAAATAGTGGGTACCACTGGCTACATGATTGTCACTGTACGGGTTGCCATATATTTACTCCAGCATTACCAGACAAGCATGTAAACTGAGGAGCAGGAGAACACTTCTAATAGCCTCTGATTTGTGTTAATGATTATTAGCAGGACAACACAAACACTTGAAGTCTGGCATTTCTCTCTGCCTGTGTATAGAATAACTGGAAGTCTATGCCTCTCAGGGATGAATCATAACTTGCAATCTCTGAGGCTTTTTAGACAGACAATGGGAACAAATCATCGTGCAATAGATAAAAGCCTAAATCCTATAGAAGAAAAAGGAGTAAGAGGGAAGGAAGAAGTATATTTGCTCTTTACCTCACACCACAAATCTGGGAGAACATTGTCCTGTTTCAGCTTCAGACAAAGAAGGGGCATATAAGCTGTTGCCTTTGAAACAGTCTTTTTCTTCTGCATTGCTCCTGCCACTGAGACTTTTTATTGTAAAGGCCTTATTGGCCATATTCATCCACTAATCAGCTCTGGAAGACCACTTTTTTGTAAGACAACTGAATTTAGTCTGGTGCTTTGGTCAGTCGTGATTAGTATACAGAATATTTCACCCAAGGATCTGACCCCTCAATATGGAAGAATTATAGGATTACACCTCTGGGAGGCAAAAAACTGACGTGCAGGGCTTGCACTTGGGAGATGTTGTAGGTATGAATAGGTCTATATTATGGCACAAAGTTTCCAGGAAAGTTGGACTGAGTAAAGCATGTCATATATTCTGTGCAATCACATATCTCTTACGGGTAAACTTTTGAACCTTTATTATTAGTCCTGATTCTGCTGTGATTTCTATCTGTGTACATCAGCAGGGAATATACTAAAAGCATTGTAACAGCACCCAGGGACAGATTCAGACCAACCGTAAGCCCAAAGACCAGTAACAGGAACACAGTGAATTTAGCCAGTGCAGAGAGTGAGTTTCTGGGCTAATAAGCTGCTCCCAAGTATGTGCATAGCCTTGCTTTCCTGTTCCCAGTGATTAAATTGCTGCTGATTATCTTCCTACACATACAATAGGATGTAGTACACCTTGTCTCCTTCCCTGTCTAGAAACTGCTTCTTCCTGCCTAGCAGCTATTGCCACCTCCATAATGTTGCCAAGGTAACACCTGTGCCTCACTGCTTCCTCCTAAAATCCTCCCTCATATCTACTATCCACTGCTGTTGGCGAGTACAATCGTTCCCTCTGTGACCCCAGCAGGCTCCAGTATGTGCAAATTGTTCCAGATGGTCTTCAGCAGCAACTGAATTTGAGTACAGAAAGCCATTCCCTATGGACTCTTCAGTTATTTCCTGATCTAATTCCAAATTGCCCTGAATATTTAAAAAATCTCCAAGGATCTGCCTAAGCCCACCTAATAGTCACATAATATGATGACATTTGACTCCCACTTTTGCCAGTATAAATCTCAAAGGCTCTCTTGATTTCTCTGAAAATGCACCAGATAGACACTGCTAAAACATACTGGGATGTGGCACTGCTTGCCAAAAGACACAGGTTTAGGTATTAAAGGATATTTGCTACATTTGAACAAGCAACTATAATACAGAAATAAATGGGACTTGCAAATCCTTGAGATGTGTTTTAACTTTGACTGACAATGTTTTTCATCCAGTTTAAATTTTGAACATTCATTAAGCTATTCTCTGGCAAGGTTGGTGATTGTGATTGCACAGAAATAAAAGCACTTTTCAGAAAATCTTGTCATTTTCACTGCAGTTTGTTTCAGAGGGAAAAGAGAAAAGTGGGCTGGGAAGAGGAGAGGGATTCCAATAGTGTCCTCATTTACCATTTCTGTTGAACAACATATTTTAAATTTGCAGTCTGCAACTGAAAAATATTTCAAAAAGCCATTTTTAGAGAACGAGTGCATTCACACACTTGTTAATAGCAGTTTGGTTTTTATGGTTCCATTTTTCATTTTGCCCCTGCAATATGAAAATGCTCCAGGAATGTTCCAGGAAAAAAATCTGGCGTTAAAAAATCTGGCATTCTGGCTTTTTTTAATGCCCAAATGCCTCTGCATCTGCAAATGTGTTTTAATATGCTCAAAAAAGGTTACACGTGTGCAGAGGGCTTTGCATTTGCCAACAAACTTTGAAGCCCATTGAAAATGGAGACTATAGGTCCCTCTGAGCTGTTCCTGGGGAAGTAAAGCATCACTATCATATACTAAGGTATTTTTCACTGCCACTGAATGAAACACAGAATCAGAATATCACACTTCTCGACGTATATGCATACTTAGTAATCCTACAAAGAAAGGACTCTCCCTTATCATACAGAATATGAATGACTCTGCCATCTGTGGTTTTCTTAAAATGCCACCTCCTCGCAAAAATAGGCCCGCTATTGCAAATGCCACCTGTCATCAACTAGTATATGTCAAGAATTTTCAGTGCCCAAATGTCAGAACATAATATAGGCTTGGGATCTCTGTCTCTATGTATGCAGTCCCAGCAGTGGAGTATCTGTGCTCCTGCTGAGCAACACAGCAGGCCCACTAGGAAGTGAAGGCAAGTGCTGAAAGTGTAAGTACAAGTCAAAAAGAGATGTTATGAGGTCTCTTTTTCCTTTTTGACTAAAATAAGGAACGTGAGGAAAAGGATCAGATAAGCTGTTCTCTGCCAGCTATTGCATGTTTAAGTATCAGTGCAGTGAAGTAGATTTATTTCTTCATTCAGGTAAGCCAGGATGGAAAAGCCTTGCTGGATGTCCTACAGCGTCCCTTGAGCCCTGGGAATTCCGAATCCCTCACAGCTACTGCAAACTACTCCAAGGCTGTTCACCAGGTGTTGGATGTGGTACATGAAGTCCTGCATCACCAGCGGCGCCTAGAGAGCATCTGGCAACACAGAAAGGTTCGGTTACATCAAAGGCTGCAGCTCTGCGTTTTCCAGCAGGATGTTCAACAGGTATTATCATTACTAAAGGAGATGAAGAATGGTCCTTTCTTTGCAGCCATAAAGATTGTTTGGTGACTCCTCTAGAGGATATTGCCATAACCAAGATTTCACATGCAGCTCTATCTATGCTAGAGATATGCTAAAATCCTAATATGCCTTTCAGTACCTCTTGGTTTCATGTTGGAAAGAATATGATGCAATTTTCAGTGGTTAATTTTTTGCAAGTGAGAAATTAGCTGTAGGTACTCTACTGTTATTGAGAAAGTGATGTTTAACAGAAAAAAGAATTTGAAGTGTAAAAAGCAATTGAACTGTAGCATATTTCACCTTCCTATATGGGAACAATACAGATACAGACATTTTAGTCGTGTTGTTTAGGTCACCTGTGCATTGTTTCCACTTATGGACACCACATACCTGTGCTATGAGTTTGCTGGCTCAAATGAACTGCACACCCCAATGCGCAGAGCCCACCTCACGGAAATAGATTTTCTATGATCCAGGCTCACCTCTGAGAACTCAGGCTCCAGGTGAATAACTTTTCTCTCCCAAAGGAATCCGTCTGAATACCAGAACAACAGTGTAACTGACAGTAAGTATGAGATGCCATGTTTGTAGCTGCTAAATATGTAAGCACAATCAACAGTTGTTACAGGCCTCTGCTCATTCAGGATGGTGTGGCTTGTTTAAGGGTCCCATTACAGCCTGAAGCAGATGTTGGTAGCAATATGGTACTTGGTTTAAATGAAGAGGCTGAATGCTCTAATCATGTTTATGGAGCATTCTAATGTCCCTGGGGTTCTTTATGTCATTGCCTTCCTCCAAGTGAAAAATGAGGTGGAGACAGAGCGACAAAGCTGTCACATGCAAAACAGACATGAACCAGCCCATTCAGGAGATGGGCAACTTTTATTCAACATGCAAATTGGTCGTCCTGTTAGTGCCATAGTTGAAGTACACCAGCACAGATAGAAATGCAGCTGTAGATATTCTTTGTGTGTGATGTGTATGACCATTTCTTTGGCAGTCTTGGAAAGTTTGCCAGAATTTCTATCTGCTCAGTTTTTCCTATAAGGCCACACAAATATTCATGCCATATATATAACTGAAACAGGGATTGAATGTAACAGATGCTTAATTAAAGCAACTTCACTTTTGTTACGTGTCAGCAAACATACTGCATGGTAATGAAATTCATAAGCTGTATATTAAATAGAGCATGTACTTGGAATTCAGTTAGAATACTGTCTGCAAACTGTATGAAGTTAATACAATTTTGGCATTGAAATCTCAAGAATCAAGGGTTGTAAATTCTAATGTTATGCTTTTTCCAATTGTGGTATATAATGTCAATAAGATTGCATATTATCTTAGGTATTCTTCATCCCCTAGGATGATTTACGCTTTCGTTCAGTCTTTCCAACCTGAAACTTTCTCTCTTACATCTTCTGAAATCAGTAGAAGTGTTTATGAGGTTCATTCATGAAACCCATTCAGACTTTTACTTCCCACATAGGCAAGGCAATGAGGCTGTGTCACTAGTTTTCAAAAGGAACAGGTCTTTTGTATGTACTGTGACTTTTGGTGAGAGGAAAAGAAACAAGCAGTAAGAGTCACTGGAGTACAATCACTTTAGAGAGCATCACTCTGTGTGCGTTCTGTTGGCAGCAGTCTTTCCAAATTTTTCTCTTAATGGGTACTTATTATCTGGGAAGCAACAACTTAATGACAGATGTTTCTGTCCTAGCACACACTTCCTGGAGGCATCTCTTTGTCCTACTTAGAAAGTAGAGAGGAAGAGATGAATCATTCTGTTCACTAAACATCTGTACTAGTCAAAATAAATGCTTTGTAACTCATAAACAAAATTATCAGCTAAACAGAAATATGAAGTGTAGAATCCATGAAGAGGAGGAAGATATCTGAATGTGTTGATGGGGTTTTTTTTGAAAAGAATCACCTCCTATATATCTGTTGTGCAATTCCTGTTATGCTTATTTTGTTAAATGCCCATCATTTGGCAGGTGAAGCTGTCTACCTGTATGTCGTCACTAACCATAAGTAACATTAATCTATAATAATTTGTTTTCTTGTCAAAATTTAATAACCTTTAGCTAAGTTCTTCCTCATTCAACTCTAAAAAGATGTGGGAGAACAAATCCTGACAGGAGAGCCCTGAATTTGTTAGACTTCACTGTCTTCTAGACAAGTAAGAATACAGCGTAGTTTCTCTAAGGAAGATGCTCCTCTTCTCTTTCCACCCAGCTCAAAATTGTGTTCTCACAGATGCAGTTTTCCCTATCAGG
The DNA here is from genome assembly GCF_000687185.1 of Egretta garzetta. Lineage (NCBI taxonomy): Eukaryota > Metazoa > Chordata > Aves > Pelecaniformes > Ardeidae > Egretta > Egretta garzetta. Next base: position 1,824,220 of record NW_009260026.1, on the reverse strand, counting down.
ATGTCCCGTGGCTCACCCTCTCCAGCTGTTGGCCAGAGCAGTAAAAGTTCTGGTGAAAGATGATCTCCATGTCAGAACTTACACTCCCTTTCTTGTTCATCTTACCTTTCTCTTCATGTCAGCTGTTCTGTGTCAATCTTGCCATAAAAACAGGTGTGAATAGAGACAGGTTTTGTTGTGTTATATAGTCTTAATACAGACTCCAGGATTGTTTTGCATCCTCTCAGTCTGCCATTAACAGCATTAATAGCTTTTGGTAAAGACACATCTCCAAGCAGAGGTTCTTATGAATCTTGAGAGATCAATTATTCCTCACTGAACTACTCTAGTTAGTCTTGTCAGACGGATCAAGTATTTAGGCATGCAGTATCAAGTCTTGCAAAACTGGTTAGCTGGATGAAGGCTTTATGTAGGCCAAGTGTGTGCCTTTTGGACTGGATTTAATGGTTAAGCTGTGTTAAACAGGGCTCATTCATATTATTCCTGGTGTATTCTGCATCATTTGCAAGGCCAGAGTACATGCTGTATGCATTACTGGCAGGTCAGGGCTATGCTCTCAGTTTTCCGCTGTCAAGGAAATCCTTTTGATTCTAGCTAGGTTTCAGTTTGAACTGCACAAAACCTGAAAACATTGAAATAATGGATTAAAAGAAATAAAAATAATTTTTATTCTGATACAGAAAGTCAGGCATCCTTACAGTCATGCCATAACTAAAATACAAGTTGTGCTGTAGAAAAAGAAGTTTAAATAAACACTGTGGATTGCCAAGTTATATTAATATAAGAAATGTTATGCTATAAAATGTCATTAGAAGTAATCATGGCCTCACACCATCAGACATTTTACAAGATTATTTGCTGTTACATATATGTATTAATATAATTACATCAATTTGCACATGTGAACCAAGGTAAATAATGGTGTGCTAAGGACAATGAGTTATGAATATATAGCATTTTAAAGAAGGAAAGAAAATAAATGTTGCAAAACTGCATTTGCAGCCTTCGGAGGAAATAGAGCACCATTCACACAAGAAGGATAGCAGATAAGACAATTTGTGAGCTGTTATGAGGCTCTACGCAGGCAGGAACTGACAAGGAACTCTTTTAACACCAAGGGTATTTAGGATCATTATAGGAACGTTGAGCTGCGTGTGTAAAATAATCCATTGCTTCAGTTGTTTTTTAGAAGTTCTCTGTCATTTCAGATATAGAAGAACTGAACTGTTTGATCCTTTTAAAACACAGCTGTGGGAGGAGTTGCTGAGATTCTGTCCTGCAAGGGAGGAAAAAAAATCCCTTTGACATTCATACTGATATTCTGTAATTGCTGTGGATGCTTCAGCCCATTTTTGTTAGCTTTTCTTTTTTGCCTGTCCCTGCTCTGGGTCTTTCCCTTCTGCAGGCTATTTACCAGCAAATTAACACCATTTCCATTTCTGTTGAGATTTGAAATTGTTCTCATGTTGTCTCCAATTTCCACTGCTTTCCACTGTCACATCCGGATTTACCCTCTCTGCCTCTGCATACATCTCTCCACTTGAACATGTTCCCTTTGCCCCCATGAACAGCAACCCTGTGAAACAGCACAAGGGTTGTACTATGAGCAGATGTTACCAGGCAGCCTTAGAAATAGCTGAAGTAAGTTTATAATGCTGTTCTTCACCCCATTGCCTCCTCCATCCCCTTTTTTTCATACGGGCAAGAATTTTGTCTGAATTCTCTCACTTCATAAACTCATTCAAGTGAAGCTGTAAAGCCTGGAGCATACCTATTAAAGTAGAAGGAAAATGGAGACCCATCAGATGCATTATTGAAATGGTCTGTGCAAGTCTTGAACTTGGTATTTTAAAGCACTTTTGTGGCAGAATAGTCAAACTGCTACTCTTATTCTGCAGTCTTCATTCCTTCTCATGGAAAGTCTCAGTCTTTCCATCATTTCCACACATACACACCAACACGGAGCCTGACACAAGCAGCGTTTTTCTCCACAGATTCACATGATTCTCTCAGGGTCACTGCTGGTGCTTCCTTCTTCACTTTGGTTGTGATTCTGGCCTGTAAAGAAAGAGCTGGAAAATAGGCAAATGTAGAGGTATTGTGTGTGCTGATGGAGTTTCTTGGTTATGTACAAAGCCTTGAGTTGGCTGGGGTGGTTCTGCATGGCAAAATGGAATAGGCCCATCATGCCAGATGAAGACCAGTGGTAAACAGCAAGATGTCACTAGCAAACACTTACTGGCAAGAGGGTAGGCATGTAATAAAAAAGCTAGGACTGTTGTTATACCAGCTATAGTGATGTCTCAAATCCTTTTGATTATGGAAAAGGTCAAACTAGACCAGGATCGGTTCACCTGGATTTGTCTAAATTTGCGGATCTGCATTCTGTTGGCTTTATGCCCGGGTACATTAACAGACATAGCTTTGGTTTCCTTGTGTGGTTATCTGCCTCTGGTGATGGATAAAAAGGCCATGTGGCCATACTGATACCATTACATTTACCAGCTGCCATTGTGGGAGACTGCAAAGTATTGCAGTGGAAAGGCTGTCTCTCTTCATAACCAAGCACTTTAACTTGTAATGTGTCTAGCTTTTACTGGCCGAGAAAACAGATCAGGGCATCGTCCTGACATCACTTGTATGGAAAAATGTCCTGCCAACATCTATCTGTCTCCATACACTATCTGAGAATGCTGAACACTTCATGTGATGCATGTGATCTATGTAGTCCATTTGCAAAAGAATGCTAGGACATGGAGGCAGTTCATGATTCATTTAGCTCTCACACAAGATTTTAGAGGATTAGGTCTGTACATCTCCACACACATACACTCAGTTGTTTTGATCACTTCAAGGCAATGAAGAGTTCTCCAAAATTCTGTAGTTTTCTAACTTATCGTAGTTTGTTTCAAAGACAGAAGAAATCAGACTATATATCTCCTTTTATGCTTTGTTTACAATAATATGCTCAGTGGGTCTTGTAAAACAAGAGATTTATTTGTAAACAATTGCTAAGAAAAAAGAACGTTATAATCAAGTCAAGCCACAGCACCCTGCAAAAATATATCGCATAATCTGTGCACCATCTGAGCAGATTTAGCCTGTAAATAGCTACCACTGACAGATTAGTAATTAAAACATTACAATTCAAAGCATCCTGGAGAATTTTCACAGCCCCTTTAATAAATTTATCAAGTAATGAGATGCACTTAATGTTTGTCACTTATATGTTTACATTTTCAAAGCATTAGTGTTTTACTTTCTCTGAGCTTAGAAGGTATATGTGACTTTACCAGCCATAAGGTTGAAGTATTACTTGTTAGTGAGCAGAGGTTCTATGGTTGTACTGTCCTCAAAACTTAATGGAAAAGGAGCTCAGAAGTCAATACTGGTGAAACTACTTGGCAACCTTCTCCCAACGGGATGTAACAGGAGAGAAAACAACCTTTTGCTATCCGTGACTGAGATAAATACTTCTGTTTTCACTAACGCCGTCCTTCCAGCAATTATTAAGGCCAGAGTGTCCACACCTGATTTATTATCTGATATAAATATCTCGCTGCATAATTCTGTTTGACCATACCACTCTTTTCTTAATGACGATACAACTTTTACCTACATAGCTCTAAAAACTAACTTAAGAAGATATGCACATTTCCAAACCCATGTTATGTTGCTAACAGCCTCTTATTTAGTTCTTGTCTGCTTTATTATTTATGCGGTAAAGGATGGTGCGTTTGTAGTAAAAGGACTTTTTTGTTTATTTGTTTCCATCCACTCCTCGTCACAGACTGCAATAAAACATCTTGGAAACTGCTTCTTTAGAGCAATTTTTGTTCCATTCCTTTTGTTCCTGCCAAAGGAACTGGCCCGTTTTCAGGCGCTGTGAGTGCAAGTCTAGGCAATGAAGAGATTTGTGGCCCCACTCATCTTCTGAAGAGGACTAACAAGTAACCAACACTGACACTAATTTGAAAGTAAAGTGGTGGTATATTTGTGCTGATTAGTATCCTGCAGATATTGTAAAATATAATGACATGGACGTTTAAATAACACAAGGGCTGCTGAGTGACTTAGTTGCTTATTTTGAACTGTTAAAAAAGGACTGTCATTCCTTAATTTGAACCCACAGAGGCATGGGGTTATGCAGGAGTTTCAGATTATTTCTACTGGCTATGTATGTATCTCTAAACTCTGGTGGTAGCAGAGAGAAGAGTAGAACAAGAGTATCCTGCACAGCTACGCAACCCCTATTGCTCAATAACCAGATCATGTTGGATTTGCCACACAAGGCAGCCGTGCTAGCAAGTAAAATATTGCCCACATATTTCTTCAGTATTGATTTCATACGGATGTTTCTCTAGTTCCTTTAGCCTGCAAAGACACAGAGCATTTATGGACAGTATGCCTAGGGTTATCCAAACCAAACAGGACAGGGTTCTTGGAAAAAGAATGCAGCTGAAAGAAATAATGTGCATTTTTCCTCTTTAGCGGTGACTCTGGCATAGAAATCTGCCCTTTGAAGGCCCACATCATAGCGTCCCAAGTGAGGAGAGAAAATATGTGACACTTTGATATTTGAGAATGTTCAGACAATGGCTGTTGGTATAGAGCTAGGCTCTGTGTTTCTGTCCAGGTGGTCACATTTGCACCCTGTAACCAGTGATCGGTGTATGGTATAAGAACCTCAGAGACGTCTCAGACTATCAGCCTAAGCAGTTAATTGCTTTAAATACTTCAAACTCACGTGAGAGAGAGGGATCGCTGTTCTAAAATTCTGACAATACTCTTTAAATATAGATCAGTATTGTCATGTATTTTTTGTGCCAAAATTCTTTACAAAGAACTATAGGTTTAAGTTATTACATTTTCATTGAATGATGTGTATTCTGGAAATTCTGGTTAACAATATCGTCTTTTTAATTTCATTTAAAGTGTAACCTGAAATTATCTGGAAACACCCTTTGTGTCTTTCTTCCTCTATATAGTTATTAAGCCAAGCAGACAATTGTTCTTTGTGTTTTTAAAGGGTCACTGATTAAAAAATAATAATGATCACTTTTTAATTTACACATGGAGCAGTAGTGCTAGGGATATCAAACTTCAGGGGCCAGCTTCAGTTACCAACTGAAGTTTACTTAGCATTGATGTACGAGCAGTGTGAGAACACTTTGATGAGCTCCACAGCTGTCTTGGGAAATAGGATCTGAAGAAATCTGAACCAGACAGCTTGATCTCTGAACCTACCGAAGTGAGAAGAGGAACTGGAAAAAACAAAATCCCTTGTGTCCCAAAAAGTGTTTTTCTTGTTTAGAGCACTGTCTGTCCTTCAAGACCTAGCCCTTTCTAGGTCTGTTTTGCTATTTCCTGAACTGAAAATTTTTGGACTCTTACTGAGAGCTTAGGAACCCCTAAGAAGGCCTTCTGAAAACCCTCTGAAATCCTACTGACTCTTTGAGGTTTTGGATCTACCTCATAGTGGATGAAGAGGACATAATTCATAGCATGAAGAAATGGAGAGAATGATATAAAGATATAGTTAGTTATTTGTAGGTAGATGTAACTATCCATGGTCTGCATTTATCCTGCCTGTCTTTATGAGTACAACTGAATCATCCAAGTCAGGAGCCTAATGCATCTTCTCCTTTTATAGTCAATGGAGACACACTGGCATCTTCAGAGACTGACTCCGTCTAAGGTCCGAATTATACCCTGGATACCTCCCTCTCTTACTGTTGACAGTCAGGAAATAATGATAAGAGAGGCTTTTCAGACAAGACCTTTAGTTTATTACCCAGTGTTGAGTGAGATGTATTAGGATGCAAAAGCCCAAGCCTGTGTGGTACAGAGCACCTCTAGTCATTGTGCCAGGCCACTCAGTGCCTTTCTGATCCAGGACTTGCTTTGCAGCAAACTGCAAGGAAGTCAGTCCTAGGCAAACTGCTAAAATTTGCTGTTATGCTTAAGCAGAATCATCCTCCTTATATAGCATATCCTCGTTGTCTATTTCTATCCCAGGATTGTTTGCATGTCAGCATGCCTGAAAATACGATGTGTAGTTTATTGTGTAGTTTATTGTTTCGGAAAGGCGTTGTTGGCTTTCATTGTCATGGCAAAGGAGGAGAAAAATCAGGCTTGTCTGTTACTGATTAGGCCTACAAAAATAGTAGGGCTGCAGTAGTGAAGCAAGAGAAATAAAGTAGACTTTTCTCCAGAAATATGTATATTTTTTGAAAGCAGTTGCTAGAATGAGTAATTGTCACCAAGGACATGGAGAAAAATAAGGTCTTTGAATAAATGTAGGCTGGAATATCAGAAGGCTTTCTCCCCTGTAACTTTAAGAAGTAACAATAACAGTAGTACTCCTTGCTTATTGTGGGTTCTTTCATCTCAGGATTACAGGTTTTCTAAAAAGTTGATGTTGAGCGACTTGCCAAAGGTCACTGAAAGCTTCATGACCAGAACTCTTCATGTCAGGATGTCTGATTCACAAATCCCTGCTCTAAACCCTCAAAGTCATTGCTACTCCAGTTTTACCCCTTATGAAAAGGTCTTACAGGATTTATTGGGACTATCTAAAAATGAAATAAGGGTCTGTTATGCTAAGAAATAAATATGCTATTTTAGGCATTGGTTTAGGAGTCCAAAATAGTAATTCTTTCCTATTCCATTTGTTTCCCTTGATCTTTCCTCCCAATTATCTCCTCACGTGGCCTCCCAGCTTTTTCATGATCCTGCCTGTCACTCAGCGTGATCAATCCTCTTTCATATTGCTTTTGACTGATGGCCAACAAAAGGTATTTTCATTAAAGTGAGAAAAAACCTAGCCAGACAACAAAGAGGGTAATGATAGCCAGTTCCTAAAGTATAACTATAATAATTTCACTGTGTTTTTCTCCACAGAACAGCTGCTCAGCCAGCTGGTTACTTTCCCCCTCTGGTAATGAATTGCACTCATGATTTGAGATTATTATGTCTTGCTGGGTAGGCAAGGCCCAATTTAGGTTGAGCTGATCTGGCACCATGACCTGTTTCTGCTAGCTGCTCCTCTCCATGCTAGTCGTTCCCACTAGCTCTTGCTCCTCCTTCTAGCAGCTCTACCTTACTCCATGCCACAAACTACTTTTACTAGCTCTGCTCCACACGTCTGTGCTCTGCAGCAGCTCTTTGCTCTGTTAGCATCTCCTGTTGGCTGTGCCTTGTTTCGGTAGCTGCCCTGCCTAACCAGCTTGACTGAAAAGTTGTGGTATTTCTGTCTTTGGAAGAGAGGTTGTGCACTATTTAGGACTAATCACAGTGGTTTAGCTCACAGGAGACTTTTAAGCAACTTCTTTTGTTTCATATTCCTCATAGGGAACTCTTACACAAAGCTCCTTGCTTGTTTTTTAAAGTTGTAATCTTTGGATTGTAGTTCTGGAAGCTGTTGCCTAGGCTGGGGTGACCCTTCAGGCATATTCAGACAGAGCTGGTTGGCTCAAACTCCTGTATACTATTACAGCTATAAACTTTTATTTTACGCTATGGTTCCCTTTTAACAAAAATGTCCTTCAAATGTAAAAAACATGCAAAACAAACATTTCAGGCCTGTCCATTGGTCTTTTACCTTTCTCCTCCCTTTGTTTTGATAGTTCTTTACTTGTTTCTTTCCTGCCTTTTGGATGGTTTTGGATGCACCATGTTGAGGGGTGGAGAAAATTACTTTTATTTTTGGCTTCAGCAACATACAAAACATTTGTGCCTTGAGACACTTCCCAAAGAAGGAGGAAAAGTTGTGTGGGGGGATGACCACAAAATAATACTTCTTTTTTTTAAATTTCTCTCTCCCTCCAGAAAAAGGTAACTTCAAACAGTCAAAATATATTTTGGGACATTGTTTCTGCTTGCTTACCTCCTCGGGTTTTCAGAGTGCATGAGGTGTCAGGAAAACAGAAGAGAAGGAAGTTCAGGATGAAGGGATGCCGTATTCTGGGAGCCACAAAGCTAGGAGAAAAACATAATAAAACAAGAGGTTTTCACAGAAAACTTCAGTTTGGGGGAAAATGGACTTTTCATTAAAAAGGTGCTCTTAGGCTAAGTCCCCAACCACTTCTGCCCCTCACTCTGCCCATGACTCTCACTCCTGGAATCTTCTAGGTGGTGCCTCTCCTCTCTCAAGCAGCTCAAGGTTTTTCCTTGCTGAAGGAAAGGAGGGCTACAAAAATGATCCGAGGGCTGGAGCACCTCTCCTATGAGGACAGGTTGAGAGAGTTGGGCTTGTTCAGCCTGGAGAAGAGAAGGCTGCAGGGAGACCTGATTGCAGCCTTTCAGTACCTAAAGGGGGCCTATAGGAAAGATGGGGAAAATCTTTTTAGTAGGGCCAGCTGTGTCAGGACAAGGGGTAATGGTTTTAAACTAAAACAGGGTAAGTTTAGACTGGATATAAGGAAGAAATTCTTTACAATGAGGGCAGTGAAACACTGAAACAGGTTGCCCAGAGAGGCAGTGGAGACCCCATCCCCGGAAACATTCAAGACCAGATTGGACAGAGCTCTGAGCAAACTGATCTAGTTAGCCGTGTCCCTGCTCACTGCAGGGGGGATGGACTAGATGACCTCTAGGGGTCCCTTCCAGCCCAAAACATTCTATGATTCTTTGATTCTATGATTCTGTGAAAGGGCTTTTCATAAGTCTGGTCCCGCTTGCAAGTGTATTTTAGTTTATTATTGCATTGTCTCTACCAGTCTGCCAGGGGACTCAGGGTTCAGCATCCATTTGTATGCCTCCCCACAAACAGCTTCTCTTTGCCATTGTCCACGGCCTCTTTTGGTGAATGTGTGAGGTGATTGGCCTTTCACCCTTGAAAACCCTCACAGGATCCGTTTCTGCTGTGACATGTAGAAGACATCAGCCATACAGTTATGGGTAGATTACACAGTGACACAAACATCCTGGGGTTTTTAGTTCAGCTCTGCTGTGTCTTGCATACTCAGTGCCTAGCTCAGCATGGGTTCTGTACACTACATGCAAAGCTTCTCATGCGCCACAGCAACCTAGCCCTTTCTCCACTTATTTGCAGGACTGAGCTGTGACTTCCCTGCCCTGGGATGTCATGTGTCAGGCGCAGCTGGTTTGCCAGAGCAGTGATTGACGGACAGGCAGTGCAAGTAGAAGAGATGCTGCAGTGGTCCTACAGCAGGAGAAATGCTGTGCTGCAGGTTTGAATCCCTGGGCAGGACCCAGTGGCAGATGGAGCCCTTCCAGGAGGTCAAACACAGCCTTGTGCTGCATTCCTTGCTCCCTGCACACAGCCTGACACATAGAGTCTCTTAACTGGAAGATAAAATGTTTGAGACATCAGGATATTTATTTAAAAGTCAAAGAAGACATCCTACAAAATTCCCTGATGGAGAATAGCCACTCCTGGCATTCATGGAACTTCTTTCATCCTTGTTCTTGTGGTTCTCCTTCCCCACATGGTTTGCACTTCCAAGTTTTGCCTCTAGTCTCAAACCAGGTTAGAGCCCCATGGGGGAAAGGTTACATTTTCCTAGGTGTTGTCATGATGCTCAGGCCCCAGGGGCTCTGACCCTGGCAGGGGTGTTTAAGACTACTGCAGCATTGTTTTGGTTTTTTCCCTCTGTTGAAGCCTGTAGGCATATCTGTCACTGGCAGAGTTAAAACCAATTGCTCTGTTTACATACTTTTCTAAAGAGTTCATGTAGCTCCTTTTTTTCCTCCTGTGTACTTGCTGTATTTCCTGGGAACCTTTCAAATTTTGGGCAGTCCCCCTGAGAAAAAAATTCAGCAAACCTTTGCAAGGAAAATATTTCATAATGCACAAATTTCTCTATAGGACCAGGATGCTCTTCCTCACAAACATGAAAATCACTGTGATGCTGTGTTCACAAACACGAAAATAAGCTGTGATGACAGCTGTTGTTAGTAACAATAACTTGGAGGTCAACACCTTAGAAGTCTAAATCAGAGCTTCCCGTCAGAATTCTAAATCAGCTGGGTCTCTACTTACTATCAGGTCTGAAAATGATGGTTTTCTATTGGTCTGGTGCCAGAGAAGCAAAATAGAGTTAGGAGGAAACAGAAGATGCTAAATAATTATTTGAGGAATTAAAAAAGCTGCTAGTACACATGGTCACAGTGTAGTCTGAGCACTGTTGACTCAGTGTACAAGAGCTTTCTAATTATTAATGTATTGTTTCCTCTGTTCATGTTTAAGAGCTGTAGAGATCCCCTACTTCAGTGCACACAAGGAAGAAGCTGGGCCAGACGTTGAGCATGCTCAGGTATTTCTCTTTCTAGGAGCTCCAGGAAACAACCATAAGTGGAAAATGAAACGGAGGTTTGCTTGAGTAAAAAATCAAGAGCTTTTCAGATTGCCTTTGATTCAGTGCCTGCTCTGCCTGGGATGATGTTCTTCCTATCCACTTGAGCTGTGAGAGACTTGGGATATTCTTTCTGAAAACTCTGATTATGTTCAAGCAAACAGCCTGGATGGGGGGTAGTCAGCCCTAAGACTAGAGCTGGCCCCAGCCCTGACTGATCTGGCAGTTTTGCCCTGTAAAACTGGTCTGAAAGGACAAACGTGGGACAAGAAATGGAGACCTGGGGAAAGTTTATTAGCCTTAGAAGGAGCAAAAGGAAAGCTTCAGAAGGAGCAACATCCCTGTTCTAACTAGTGCTGTGGACAGCAACAACCAAAAATATATCCCTTAGGTAAGAAAATATTCCTGTATTTCTGAATATTACAAGGCTGACAGATCTGATTAGTTGTATTGCTAATTCCTCACACTGCAGCTAGATGCCAGGTATGATTCCTGAGTTTTGGAGAAAAGACTCACAAACAGCAATACCGGCAACATAACTGCAAAAGAAACAATCTACCTGCCAGCCTTGAGAAGCCTCATGCAGAGCACAGCAGCATCTTTCTATGCTGATGCAGAGCACATTTTCTGTGTCTTGTACAGAAGGAACATGTACAAATGTGGTTATTTATAGCTTCTCTACCCACACACAGCTTTGAAATTTGCTCTAAAAGAAGTTTAGCATTTAAAGAACACAACAGGTTTTTTAACCTGAAGATATTTTTTCTTTTTTTTTCTTTTTTTATTTCCTTAAAAACAATATTCTGGGAACACTAGTAACAATCCAGGCATCAAGGAAGAAACATTAGTTCTTCATTTGTCTGTCTACTGTTCTTACTTGGAATGTTTTTAGAGAGGCAGTTGCCAAATTTTATCAAGTAAAACATTTAATCAAGAGAACTGAAGATAAGTAGGATACATTTGATGAATGGGAACTTTACTAAAAGAAAGCAATCTTAAGTTGAAAGAAGTGCTTTCTCAGGGTAAGAGAGGCATGCGTATTCGCACTCCCTTTTGGGGAGCTTGCATCCTAGATGACAGCATTTAGTGAAGGAGCAGGTTGGGGCTGCATCACCTCACCCAGTGCCCAGAGGAAATGGACAAGTACTGCTCTCAAAATGCCCAGCCTACACCCAGCTGACTCTGCCAGAGCCCTGAAGTAGATGTGCTGTTCCCAAGAGGCATGACTAAACCCTGCATCTCCCTAATTACTATGGCTCGGATCAGCTTCTTTGTGTGGAGTGAAGGTGGATGGGGCCAGAACACAATGTGTTCTCACTCTTCTCCAAATGCATGTCAGTTTTAAACCATTGTGATATGTTTATAGGTGTGAAGAACTGTACAAGTACATAATAGCCATCTACAGAAAGCAGACACAAGGTTATTTTTGCTATATAAACCTACAAAAAGGTAAGGACTTAAGTTGGAGCAGCTATGTGGGAGACTGTGCACACCTCACCATCACATGAAGTGAGCAGCCATGCTGCCCATGGGAGGGCGGCATATCTGGGAGCAGGCAAGGGTCTTTGTGGCTGTTGTACATTTCTAGAGGTCTACAGTGATGTGAAAGCTCTTGGAGGGGATTGAGGAATGGAAGAGCAATGCTACTGCAAGCTAGGGCCTGAATCAGTGAGTCGCCATGAACTTCTGAGACTCTGCTAGAAAAGTTGAGGACAGTCGTCTTGGTTCTCAGGCTGTTGCCATCAGAGATATTTAGGATGTCTTCACTTAGTCATACTGTTAACTTTGGACCCCCTTTAACTGTCTTTTGAATACTTTTGCAATAGAAGCTGTTAAGAAGGAGGTAGCTAGGGGGAGTTGTTATTCTGTGGTGATTTCCACTGCAGAAGCTGTTGGTGAACAAGGATCCCACTGCAGGGACTTGTCTGGACAAACTCCTACAGTCCTGTATCCAGATGGGCATGTAGGATATCTGTGGGTGCTGGAAGCAGTGATGAGTCTGAAGAAGACTGTGTGCATGTATTTTTGCATATTGAGGACTTTTATGACACTCTTCTAAATTGGTGGACCCACATGTCTCAGCATTTGTATAATTTACTCTGAAGTGTTCACTAGTATCAGCTGTGCTTTGCAACGCTACAAAGAGCAGAACATGAATGTTGTGCTTTTGGCAAACTATTGGGTTTTTTTAGCCACAGAGGTTAGATTTTTGTTGTTAAAATGAGAAATTGTGCAGAGGTTAAACTTTCACATAATGTCCAGGAAGCTCATAAAAACACCTACAGTCTGATTTCAAGGGGACTTCTTTTTTTGGTTGAATGTAGACAAGGGAAGAAAGGAAATTTTTAAAATGTTATAATTGGCTCTGCATTTAATTCTCCTCGTTAATTTAGTTGCACTGTGCAGCAAAATACTGATAGGTCCATAAAGTTGCTTTTCCCTCCAAGGGTAAAAGGGACTGCATGTTTTTTTCTTTTTGAAAAGACCTCTTTAATCATGTGGTGGTATTTGGAATAACTACAATTAGAGGGGAAAAGCAGGGAGTGATTAAAAAATCATACTTAATAGCAGCTGCATTAGTTCTCTGGCTTTTGAAAGAGACTCAGGCACAGCTGAGTACATACCTACCACACAGAGTAGTTGTGGTGAAAAGGAAAGGCAAAATGAAGGTGACAAACTTTTGACCGACTTCAGGGAAGGTTGTCTATTGCAGCATTTTGAGAGATCTTTCTTGAGAAAGGATTGAAGAAGTATCAAAATTAATCTTTCTTGTACGGTTCTCAGGCTGTGTTAATGAGTGTAGCTCTGTTCATTCAATTCCACCTCTTCTTTAAAAAAAACCAAAACAAAACCAAAACAACAACAAAAAAACCCAACGCCACCCCCAAAACCTCAGATTGCTTGGTTGGTGGTAGTGGGATACACTGGTTACATCTCAAGCCAATTTGAAAGAAGTGACTCTTATGACTGTCTGAGCTGAATTGCATACAGAAGAACTTGGTTGGCTGGCATATTATTTTCTGAAGATGAATTAGTCATTGCCACATGGGCAGGCCAAGCTATGGCAGTTCAGAATTTATAGCTGTATGCTCAGCAATTAGGCATTTATACCACCGTGAATTTGGAGCAGCTTACACCTGATTTTTAAAGCCCTGTCTTTCAATGTATTGCCTGCTGACCTTTGTATAGCTGCCATGATGTTGCTTACTATTTCTGATATTTCAGTATCTTCCTGTATTGGAAAAGGTTCCTAGAATCTCCAACCAAATTTGGAGCCACATATTGCCAGAGGCTGCAAAAACTTAAAGTAAAAGGCAGTTTTTACTCCAAATGCTTTCTTTGTCAGACTTGCTTGTTTTGACTGCAAATGTGGTTAACGTCATTTTAGAAATGAGAATGGAGGCAGGGACCTTGAGTCATTTGCTGAACTGCAGTGTTGGGCATTGAACCAAATCACTTGCATTCCAGTCTACCTTTGATAGGAAGTTCTTGTTGCTTTTTGGTTATTTCTTAAAACTTGCATAATTTGACATGCTTAACCAAAGAGAGTGCACAGCGTAAGGCACTGTTCCCTTCCACTGCTTCTGAACTGCACTAGCAGAGCTGTTCCTGTACGTTAGGAGTGCCCATACCTGCATTAACCTATGCAGCTTGTAACACGCTGTCATATGAACTACATTTGTTCAGAAGTTGCTAAATGGGAAATAAAACATGCTGTTCAAGCATGTGTCCGGAGGCTCAGATTCTGCTGGATGCATAACTAGCCCCTGCCTATTAACTTTACAAACATGGGGTCTTTGATCCATGTTTACTGAATTCAGTTGAAACTTTGCTGTAGATTTTAGTGGGAGCAAGATCTGAGTTTTAGAGTCAGATGTAGATGTCTCTGCAATTAAAAGTAACGTAATGGGAACCAAAGAATTTTTTTCTGGTTTAAGCATGAGGTGTGATTCCCTTCTTCAAAAAACGTTTTTTTTAAGATGCTTTTCTGTGCCACTAACTTAAAATTATAATGAAGAAAGAAGTGAAAAAGGGAGCTCAGTTTTTATTATGAGGTAAAAACCACAAATGAGAATGGCTGAGTTTTGTTTTGGGTTCTATTATAAACCATTAATAATAGCAGGAAAAGCCAAAGGATAAGTTCCTTTGTATTTTGGTGTATTTTCTCAGCTAGACCTTTACTTGACATTACCCTGCTGTGACAGGGCCAGGGATAGGAGGGAAGAGAAATCTATTTTCAGCAATGACTTGGAATACAACAAAGAAACTATATTTTAATTTAAATCAGACTTGGTGTGCATTTTATTCATTAAAGAGGATTAGGATTTATTAAGTGCCCTTAAGTTGTTGTGGGTTTGGGGGGATTTTTTATTTTGTTTGTCTTCTGATTCTCAGTGTTTTTTCCGTCTTCCCTGGTGCTGTTGCTGACACCAAATTCTCCTGGAGGGCCTGGTAGCAGGCCAGGGGTTGGGCTGCCCATGCCAGCCTGCACAGAACAACGTTATGTGGGAGCAGATGTAATTCCAATGGATAGAAGTTGACAATCCCACACTGGTTACTGCCTCCACCCAGAGATTCGGTGGTCTCTGTGGCAAATGTGCACTCTTTATTGCTTAGAGGTCCTTTACTTTTGCCTCCTGAGAAGGGAGTGGTTTGTGGGTATCCTGAGAGCACACCTGCTTTGAATTGCGTTGCTCACAAATGGATATGTGATGTGTACCTTCTAGTTCTTGTGTTGTGAGAAAATGGATTATTTATTTTCTCCCAAGGGATTCTGTCTTGTATCTGCAAATTCTAGTTCAGCCAGTAAGTGTTACTAACTAGGCTTGCACAATTTTGAAGGGCTTTGACAGAAAAGATTGGATTTTGTTGCTGTGCAGTGTAACAAAATTTGGATGTAAAGTATCTATGAAAGCACAATCTGAAATGAACCTTTTAACTACACTTCCTGGTTACAAAAAGCATGGTTGGCATAGGCAGAGTTTATGGAATTGGAGTTCCAGACATGTAAGGCCTTGGAGTTAGTGAGCACTCCTAATAGCAGCCACAGAAAAGGTAAAGGTAGCGTTTGATTCTTGTGAGTGGAAATGGTGATGAGACTATAAAACCACAAGTTTTGAAGTGCCCTATGAATTCCTGGTATCACACCAGAACTCCAGTTAGCCCATAGTATCTCAAGAGCAAGCAATAAAGTGCACATAGTAGCAACTTGATACTGTTTGGCTTCCTTTCACTGGCATAAGCCTAGCAGATTTTGCAGGCTCTATCCATGTGTTTAAAGTTAGGCGATGCTTATGCACCTATTTGAAATGGAGCCTCATTTAAAGCTGAATAAATTGGGTGTATTTCATGGGAATTGCTCTGGAATTTATTACAACTCTGCTAGAGTTACCAAAGAGTTAATCTAACCCCTTTGAGATATGCCAGGTTTGTACTGTTTTGAGATCAAGATCTGACTCGTAACTGCTTAAAGTGTAAAATGGTATAATTTATTTTCTGTTTTCAGAGCAGCCTAGTTTTAAGAGTCACTATGGCAACAACAGTGGGTCTTAGAGTAACAAAGATTAATGATTCCCTCAGCCAAGGCACTTCAGTGGGTCATCTCGCTCAGGAGCGTGAAACTGTTCAACATGGGCCTGGGTCAAATGCAGAAGTCGGGGTGCCCCATCACTGCTAGCACAACACACTGCATCTGATTAATGTTGCTTTAATCACCAGCTTACACTTCCCGTCTCCTTCCTGTGGGACGAGGGCAGAATTCAGTGACTGGTATATTTGAGCGAGCCTCTGTGTTCTTCTCCAAGTCATTCTCATTTCCCCTTCCTTCCTTGCTGCTAAAAGAAATACAATTTAAAAGATGTGAAAATGCACAAGTTTTTCAACTAACTTCAACCACATATATGGCTCCTTAAAGTTATGAATTTACTACTGCTTTTGCATCTTGTATTCAAGTAAAATGGGAGCAGAGCATGGGGCTTGCTAGAAAAGACTTGGTTCCCAAGGAGATTTTAATTTAAAGTCAGATAAAGTTACAAGGTGCTTCTAACTTTTCACATTTACTGATTAGGAAAGATACCTACTGCAAGAGCCTTCATTTTCAAAGAGCTACATTGAAAAGTCTGCCCTTTAAAAATAGTGCCCATTGCTTTTTTTTATCTAAAAATCAAATTAACTTTTTAAGCTATTAAAAGAATTGACCTTAACTGCACTAATGCAATCATCTTGCCATATTCCCATCACACAAATTACGTTAGAGGAAGAGCAATTATCCTAGAACTTTGCTTAATTGTTGCCTGATTGCTTCTTCAACCTTTCTCCTTTAAAACCATTCTTCCATTTCTTTCTCCATGTGTTCTCCTACTTTATCCCATACAAACTACCACAGTTCCCTGCAAACGGACTCCTCAAGTACGTTTTTCCCTGACTTCACCTGGGCAGTATTTATTTCTCCAGGTTTAGGTATGCCATAGGTTTTAGGCTTCCCATAGGCAAGCGCTCGATCATCAGCAAAAAGGAATGTGGAGAGGCCTCTGAAGTGTTTCTCTTCTAAGCACCTGCTTCCTGATGCTGCGCTCAGATGAAATCTGTCTGAATTGCCACTATTATTCTTTTTGCAGTTACACAGATCATTCAAAAGGGACAGTTATGGCTATTCTTCCTCCAGGTAGGGTTTTGAATCTTGTGGTTATCCAGCCATATAATGACTGTAACAGCTAGCACATTCAGCCTGCTGTAATTGCACTGGAGTTTTATTTAATTTTCTTGGTGAACTGGCTTTGCTGCTTATTTTGTTGGGTGTGTAATTGTGCCCCTGAGGAGATAAGGAGACAGGACATGCACATCACGTAGAAAGAAAATAATGCTCCTACCACTTTTGATCTGAAAATAGGTGAAATAAAAAGAGATATTAACATCTTTTTTTAACACGTGTGTATATCCTGCAGCATTCCCACCAATAGATGTTGCTGACATCAGATGTGTTTCTTGAGCATTTGGTTTATGTTCTTCTTCTGTTAACAGGCTTCTAGCAAACATTTAATGCTTTTGATCCTGATGCTTTATAAACTTTTACTAGCTGGGAATTAAACATAGAATTATGAAGCCCCATCTAGAAAAGAAAGGGAGTGTCCTTCTCACTTCCTAGCCTCACATGCACAATTTCTGGAGTCCCGTGCAAGCTACCATCAGAGTAAATGGAGCAGCTCCTTTATTTCCTCCTGTGGACATCTTATGGTACTAGGTGGAGGAACAGCAGAAACAGCTACTCCGATCAACCTGTCAGTAGTGATTGGGTCAGTAAGGTGCAGGATGGGAATTTGCCACAGGTGAAGGTAAAATACCAAGACTTGATTACTCTCCAGTCCTTTCAGAAGATGCATGTGAGTTACAAAGTTTCATAGATAGTTCCAGGGGCAGCTTTACCCATGCTTGGAGATGTGCCTCAAAGTTCGAACTCGGCTATGTTTTTATTAATGTAGCATTATCTGATGGACAGCAGCCTGGATTGGAAAATGTGGGAGGTGTGTCCACCGCAGCGGTTAGCCTGTATTTAAATTGCAGTCATGCAGCTTCAGGCTTTACTGTGCTAGGAGCTGCGAAGCAGGTGGCAGGTCTTGGCCCCCGTCCCGAGGGGCTTTGAAACTAGTGGAAGTAGAGTAGTAAATGCATACTGAAAAGAGAATTGGCATATACTGGAGTTACAAAATATATTTTGTTTCAAGAAACACCTCAGATGATGGATCATTCTGTAGCACAGTGTTTTCATTTCAGTGAATTATAGCCTTTTTCTAGCTGCTTTAAGAAAAAATAGCTTGGCAATAAAGGACAATTAGGAAATTTGAAGATGTAATTTGGAAAACACTCTTAACTGCATTTTTAACAGCATCTTCAAGCTGTTTATGTTTTTAAGGAGTAATTAAATTATTTGAACTAAGTCACTGTAACTGGAGTGGCTAACTACATCTCAGGACGTTAATTTCAGCAGTAGAGTAAGTTATACAGTCCATGCTCTCAATTAAAATGTTAATGTTTGTCTTGAATTATTAAACAGTTATGCTAGTTCCAAAGACATTTCCTTTCTTCAGGGTAAGGGAGAATGTCTCCAAACATGCTGACAGGTAGATGTTTACAAGTGCTGGTGATTTCAGGTTTTATTGTGACATTTCAGAGTTGTTCCTGCATTTGCCATAGACAAATTGCTTAACATTTCTCATTGTTTTCACTGGGGAGTGTTTTGTATCCATCCAGATTTATGCTCATGCTGTCGCTTTGCTCCCTCAGTTATTCTATACCTTAGCTTCTCATCTACTGCAAAATTCTGTGCCTTGTATGATGGAAACAAAGATGTGGCATTGGTCTATGTTTGTGAATTATTGTGAGCTTATTACATGGGAAATGCTTAATATAAGGAAAAACATATTAGCTGTTCACATAAATGCCAAGAATTCTTTTGATAGTTAAGGCTATCAGATTATCAGAGCCCCATACTAACATCTTGTCTTCTGCCAACCTTCTGGGGCACCTCAGCAATTAACTTAGTCTCTTAATATATATATACATTTTTCCCCCTTCTACGTGAAAATGAAAATACCGAATTTATGTATTTCACAGAATGATTGTAAAAACAAATGCACTGAAGTCTGGGGTGGTCAAATATGTTAACATGGCTTTCAGAGCCACAGAAAGTGCTGTTAAGCAAGTTATTCTTTAAAAAGTTGTGATTTGCTTCTTGTGGGAATCACAGTAGAAGTAGAGTTTTTGGAACAATTTGAACCATAACTTTTTAAATAGCAGATAGGGTCTGTGAAATCTGAGACATGGCACTCTAAGCAGAGAAGTGGCATAGGAAAGAAGTGGTCAAATAGGATGTTCCAGCCAGTGTCGTTAGTGGATTGTTTATAGATTTTTTTTTATTATTTTTTTTTTTTTTTTAAATCTTGTATGCTCAGGTACTGTTGATTTATTAAGTGGATGTACAATTTTGTTACCTCAAGGGGTATTTTATATCTAATCTTACCAACTAAAGGATTTGGAAACCTAATCAATACCTGCATAGATGACTTCAGAGGGAAGCTTTCGTTTTACGGGAAGGATTTGGTGAATCACCAGATGGTGGCCTTCTGTGTCAGACAGTTTGAAGTAACTGCCCAAATGCGACATGATACTTTGCTGCAGGAGTTTCCAGCTCTTGGATGAGTCCTGGAATGAAGGTTTATTCTGTATGGATTAGTATTCTAACACTTTGTTGGTTTGGGTTTTTTGTTGAGAGTAAAGTATCCATATTTTGACCAGTACTCTGGCCTAGATTAATTGCCCTTTTTTCCATCTTTGTTTAAAGTGGGCATCGTATGTTATATTACTTGTTTTGAATTGAAGCATGTAACAAAACAGCCGTTTATAAAGTGAGTGGCATTCTCTGTCAACAGTCATCTGACAATGACTAAAGTAGCCCGATTTAACATCAGTCGGGATAAAAACGTTATGACTACTACTTTAATGCTATAAACATGAAAAAGTTACTAGAATAATTTGCTGTAGAATTGCAGTGAGTGGCTATCAAATATTAATAAATAGAAAGCACATACTGCATACTAACTTCATATGAAATATTTTTTGAATTAAAGCCATTTGCCATTTAAAAAATATTTTAAAAATGGGACCTTGTTAGATGAGATTTTTTTCACAATTGAGTTTGGATCTGGTTCCATTTTTAATGGATAAGTTAAAAACTCCCAACAAGAGGAAAAAGGATGTTAATGGAATTATTTACAGACTGCTAATGGTGCAAATGCTAAAAGGCTACCCTCCAGTAATTAATGTTATTACAAGTTACATACAGATTCCTGGTCAAGAATAAATTGCAGAAAAGCTCTTAGCACACCAGCTGGCACATGGCTGTCAAATAGTTTGAAGGAATGTATTTGGGATTCTCTACCCAGAGCAAATGGGAGATGAACTGATCAGAGAAAGGGAAGTAGGAAGCGATGACTGAACTGCCAACACACCTGGTCCCGCTACCTCACCCCCGTGGTGACACTTACGCCAAATATGTGTTGTCCCTGCAAGACCTAAAGTGCTCTGATACCCCTTTTTGTGAAATGATTTATACTCTGTGGATGAAAAATACCTTGTAAGCACAGAATATTAATTTAAAAAATGCTTTTTCCAGCAAAGAAATAGGGTTGGGAAGTAAGCATATGTGGCTAAAACTTTGTACTTGGAACTTCTTGTAAAAATATCCTTGGGATCTACAGTATAGAAAAGACTCAAAGCCCAGGTGGTTTAGATTCTGTACAACCAAGCCATGAAATAGCTTTACTTGCCTGAAATAAAAAAAAAATAATCACATCTTCCATTTTTTCCAGTCTTAGGTTTCTAGGGTTAGTCAATAATATCTGCTCATTTATCAGCCCCACATGAGACAAGAGGCTTCTCGCACAACAGCTCTCTCCCACCCCGGTTCTGTGCCCTGGGCCCAGAGCTCTCCTCAGGCCAAGCTGCCACCAGTTGCAAGGCATCCTGCAGCCCCTGTCCAACATTGCTGGGGCCCACACTTGCTGCTCACACCCCAGCGCTGCACAAAGAAAGGCTGCAGCTCTGAGGCCATCTGAAGGTGCAGCACTCTGTGGTAGCATCACTGTCCGGGGGATGCTTTAGGGTCTTCTCCCTTCAGCATGACAGAAATACCAGCTACTGTTTGCTAGTCCATTAGCATCAGTAGCAGTGAGAGTCAACAACTCGCTGTGAGTGCAGGGCTCCTTGCTGAATGAAGTCCTAGCTCCTTACACAAATACCAGTACTGAGCTGGTACTATTTATTCTGTTAGCCTCTGTGTATTGGGAAAGAGATGTGAAAGGGTGGAGATCACATCCTGAAATTTCCCAAGCTCCTATCATCAAGTTTGGTTTTTGGTTTTTTTTTCAGATTGTAGTAAACCTTGACAGATTTGTTCTAAATTTTAGTGCCAGTGTTATTGTGCGAAGGAGCTCCAAATGGGTGGTGCTCATACAGTGGATCTATTTTTAAAAGAAAATCCTCTTTAACTCTCAGAATATCAGATTTGCCACTTTACATTTGCATAAGGATCAGTTATATTTTTGGAACTGAAAGACTTGGAATGTACATACAGTCAACGTTTTATGGCCTGCAGTGCAGGTTTCTTCACCTTTTCATTATAGTTACTCTGATAATGCTTTCACCCCACATCAAAATAAATTATAATTGATTCCTTCATTGTGCTTTTGGACTCATTTAAGATGCTTCCTATTGGAATCTTATGGCTGCCTTTCTGTTTACACAAGGAGCTCTTAAGAGGAGGGTTCTTGTTGTAAAAGATTCCAGATTTCTGATTCCTGTTCCCCAAAATTCATTTATATGAAAGTAAATATTTAATATCTGCCAGGCTCAAATAACAAAGCTACACTTCAAAATAAATCGAATAGTAAAAATCCAATAATCCTAATTTACCAGTGACATCTGTAAACATATATCTTCTATCCAGTTGGAATGGACTTTGACAGATCTGCATGTGTTTAGCCATAGCAAGCACAAAGCAATACCTCTGCAGCTGATTTATCCTCACCCTGAGAATTTCTCTGTGCTGCTGAGACAAAAGAGGTAATTGGATGTTCTTCTTTTCTGGCAGGTACTGGACTGGATTGAAAATCACGGGGAAGCCTTTCTGAGTAAACATACAGGAGTGGGGAAGTCTCTACACAGAGCACGTGCGCTGCAGAAAAGACACGATGACTTTGAAGAGGTAGCACAGGTAAGAGTCTGAATCGGAGACTTCTGCTTTCTGGCTTGATTTTTTTTTTTTTTTTTTTCTTTTTTTTTTTTTTTTTTTTTTTTTTTTTACTACTACCCTTATATATTGAGGAAAAAACTATTGCAGTTTGGGGCCCTGTATATTCACACTGCTTTCTTCAAACATTTGGAGCCGACCAGGGTGCTGTGTCCCAGGTTTGAAAGTTAGCATGCACACAGCAAGAGCGTGGTAGCAGCAGGACTTATAAACAGAAAATCACTGCATTGAGGTGGGGTGTTTAGCCTATAAAGCCTATAAGAAATCGCAAGCAGTTTATGGGACAGTAGTGCAAAGTGTTGGGCCATAGAAGAGGATGGTTATGAGCAACAGCAATAGAAAAATCAATAGTAACTGCTGCAGTGGAAACTGAGGACCTTGAGAATAAGGTGGAAAGCAGCAGCTAGTAAAGAAGCAGGGTAAACACCAGAGTGTGTTTGCAGTAAGGGCAACTACCCTTCCACTGTTCCCAAGAGTATAGGGTATTGAGTGGAAGGGGGTTTTGTTTGTTTTGGAATGAGAGGTAATCATTACAGGTAGTCATTATTATTTTTTTTTTATTATTTTTATTTTTTTTTCCCTCATAGCACAGTGTAAGCAAGGCTTGTCTGGGAATTTTGGTATGGAGCCAAAAAATTCCACCTAAAAGCTGCTTATGACTTTTCCTTTAAGCATAGTCATAGGAGATGTTTAAACATACATCACTTCTTTATTGAAAAAATTTAAAAGAGAAAGGACCATTGACAAGCTCTTCCAGAGACTGAACAGTTTGCTGCTTTTTGGTTTTGGTTTGGTTTTTTTTTTTTTAAATTAATCTGATGGCCAGAAATTATCCAGTCTCAGCTCTGGCTGTCAGATCATGTTACAGCTTTTTAGTTTAGATCCGAAGCATCCTCTATCAGAAATTGATCTTTTGTAAAAGTACTTCTGCTTTGGGTATTTCAGATAAAATCCTGATTGATACACTCTGCTTTACATAGATTAAATGCTTTGTCTTCCTGATGCACACAAGGCAAATTTTTCACTGTGGCATAAAACAAAAATGTATTGGTCTTCAGTTTTGTTTTTCTGTAGTACCCTATCCATGTGTTGGCCTAGTTTAGTTTAAGATGTTTCCAGGAACAGGGACATATCTCTTTCACTTTGCCCCCAGGGAAACTATTTCACTGCCTGATGGCAACTATTGTCTAGATATTTTTTCTTTCCCTCATATTCAATTTAAATTTCTCTCAGTCTTCCTCCCCTACACGCCCCCCCCCCCCCCCCTTTGTTTATATCCCTTTAGTCTTATTTATCTCTCTTAAGGAGATAAATACCAAGGAAGGAGGTGAATTAATAACCCTGAAATATCTGTAGAATGTTATCATGTCTTCTCCTATGTGCCTCTTAGCCATATTAAACATCTTTAATTCTCCTAGCATGTACTTATTAACCAATCCCTTAAATCTCTTTTGTTACTTATTTCTTTAGATCCATTCAGTTTGCCAACATCCTTCTTTTAATTGGATGTTCAGGTCTTGATGGAATACTCCATTGCTAGGCTTGCTAGGGAACTTCAGTGTTACCTTTCAGCTGTGATGGGATGTCTTTGCATACCATTAACAAATCACACAGCCTGAAAGCAGCACTTCTAAATTGGTGGCTTTCTAAAATTTCATGGGACCTCCTGCATATTTAAGCCTTCTGGCAATAGGCGTGAATTTCTAGAGTTACCCTTTGCAAATTTATTAAAATGGACCTTAGGCTGGAGATGGCAAACCACAGTTCTATAGGGCCTCATCCAAAAGCACAAGTTAGTGGGAGGCTTCATCCTGAAATCAGCATTAGGTGCCTTTCTAGAAGATGTGCTTGGGTCAGCTGTTACTGGATGTAGTACTGGGGTAATGAATGAAAATGAATCTCATGTAATACACAGGAGCTGAAACTACATGATTTAATGTTCTTTGTGGCATTAAAATTTTCTGAATATCCCTTCCCTATATTAGCTTCATAATTCCAGTTACATCTCACATTTCTGGATCACAGGTTTTTTTCTTTTTTTACCTCCTCTGAGTAGTACCTCACTGGAGATGTAGAAATTAAGAACAGGTGAAGAAAGACAGAAAAATAACATGGTCTTGACAATAGAGATGAGAGCAAGCTGTGTAACTGTCTGCACATTGAAACAACAGCTCACTTAAGGTTTGCTCTACTGGATGATGTAATTTAGAGATATATTCCCTCATCAGGGCTTAGGAACCTTACAGATGTGCAGCTTGCATATGTAGGTACTAGGGTAAGTCAGAATAGAGTTATTTCACTTTAAGACTTTTCCAACCCCTACTGCTTCAGCATGTCTGTCTGTGAATAGCTTTAGACACATTTTCATTCACTTCAACGAGGCCAAATTCAGAGCAAAGGGTGTATGAATCTAGTTTGCTGGATGATCACGTGTTCAAATGAAAGTGGGTGTTTGGGATGAGGATGGAGAGGAAAGAGAAATGTATGGCTTGCATGGGTATAGAATTTCAGGTTCCTCTGTATCTGATTCTTTTACATCTCATGTGATGTCATCGATGAGCATCTCATTGCTTTGCCTGGACGATTGTGAACAGTCGCAATCAGTTCTGCACTCTGAGTATGAAGTTTATGGTGCCTCCTAATTAGAAATAACTGACACAAATTTAACCTGGTTACTTCCCTCTGGTTTTGACAGGAATAGTTCCCTCTGGTGCATTCACACCAGAATACCACTGCTAATTTATGAGGCCTGTCTGCAGTGTGACACTGGAATGTGGTGTTGGCAAACAGACATGGGGACACGGGCTGAGGGGAAGTGAAAGGAATCTCAGGCTTTACCCGAGGTCAAGGACTTGAATATAATACACTCTGCTTTGGAAAGAGTAATAGCGAGGGTAAGAGAGGAGGCCATAAATTTATCACACCTGGAGTTCTCCTGCAGAAGCTTCTAGTGAGGTCGATTTTGTGGTTGGGGAATAAATCTCCCCACTCTGATTATGACTGGGTTTTATTCTTCCTAATTCCTTTCTTGATGCTTAACTCTTTAGAGTTGGTTGGTAATTAATTCTAACGTAAGTTTAATTATTTGTCATTTTTCTCAAGATAGCGAATAACTGCCATGGCTAGGATGGATAACTAGCATCGCTTATTCCCAACATAGCCATATAATAAGGCACATGTGCTAAGATCCTGAAACAAACTGACGAGTTTGCCCATTCCCCTCATCAGGATGTTGATTACTGGCGTTAATGGCAATAAAGAGAGTTGTGTTCTTAAAAAATAAAATAAAAAGTGTAATACTGACATACCTGGTGAGATTGACAATAGAAGCAATAGTATTTGCTGTTGGGAGTTGTCTGAAAAAAACACTAAATTTATTCTCCAAAACCTACTTTGTTTTGGCTCTGATATATTTGTTCTCATCTCCTACTGTTTCAGCAAGACATTTGCAAAGGTCAGACTAGAAGCAATTTTCATGAGTTTCCTTGATATTTTCAGCAGTGGGCAAAACATTCATGTTTTTGAATGCTGCCTAACTGCATGTAAAGAGCAGTGTTTCCAGGATTGCTGTGTTGAGAAGTGCTGTGATTGACTGACCTGCCAAGGCACTAGATTGAGAGGTGGAACGTGCTCCCTCTATGTCTGATTAGAAACTGCACAGATTTATAAATCTGGACG
>NW_009260026.1:1795860-1798408 GCF_000687185.1 Egretta garzetta | reverse complement strand
CATACAGCTGTGCTCAGAAAATGTCAGTGATTTTAGAGCGCTGCATTGTGGGCAATAGGAAATATAATTTGGGGTCTCTTTCTCTCATAACTGCTGTTTAGACAATGCTCTGGCAATTTTTTCTGACTGTTGTTATTCTACATGGAACGCACAGATGGCAAATGTTTGAATTTGGATTAAAATGCCTGAGCTCCTGGGAGGGAGGTTGTTATCTTGTGTATACCTGTGATGGTTTCTCAGCCAGTGCTGATACTGTTCACAGGCTGCCATCCTGAAAGTGCCAACCTTAGGCACAGTGCCTACCGCATGGTGAAATTCAGTAGTCAGGCATTATCAATGAGGTAGGTATCAAGATATCGCCAAAGGAATACCACTCTGTGGATGTAGCTGCAATGTTCCTGCAATGACAGCCTCTTTGCTTGTCTGGAATTACTTTGTGTCAATCAGGTAACCATAGTTCAGCCAGTTATGAATGTAAATCCAAAGATAATTTCATTTTAGACTGTCTAAGGTTTCCTTATTCAGAGCTTTTATCCTGAAAACCACTGTGCCTTACAGTTGGAAAATTCTGTTAACTGGCTTGCATTCCCAAAATGTCCCAACAATTTCAGCTCTGTTGAGTTGAGATGCATGTGTTGGAAACCCTTCTGTTCTCTGTGCATGAAGAGAAGGGCCACGGATCATTCTCCTCCCTTCTGGCATTCCCAGCAGTCGGAGGTTAGGGTGGCCTTTTCAACATCCTCCGCTCAAAGGGGCATCACTACATTTGTGCTGGTGAAGAATTAGGAAAGATACTGGGGAAATAGCTCTGTTAATCCCACTGGCTATGCTGAATGGTTTTGTGATTTGACTGATCTGAAACAAGCATTTCTGTAGTCTTTCTGCATTTATGAGCTTTTCCATCAGATGTGCTCTTAAGATTTGCTATCGGGCAGGTTTATCTGCACTTTTGGGATGTGAACGCCCACCAATACGTATTTCAACCTGCAGATGGCACTCGCAATGCATTGTAAAAGCCTATAGTTCCGCTAATGGTAAACAGAGCTGATGTTTCTAATCCAAACTAACCAAACATTGTCTCGAAGTGAAATGAAGCAGAAGTGGAAACTGGCTTGCACGCTGTCCCCTTGGTGTTCTCCCACCCCTGCCAAAACCCGCGTTGTTCAAGGTCACCCAGAAAAACAACCTTCCTTTTTTTTTTCTTTTTTTAAATATAAAGCTGGCAGTCAGTGCTTTAATGCAAGGTGGTGCTCGTCATCTGTGTTTATGGGATAAGCTGCTCTCAGATCTGTGGAGGCGCTTTCAAGGCTCTTGGGCCACATTATGCTAACAGCTACGACTGAGTTTTGTATTCGGTACCTGTGTGCACATTGCATGCAAGAGTTGGTTTGTTTTCACAGTAATCCAGAGGCACTGATGTTTATAAAGTAAAATACCACAACTCCAGCTTGCAACAAAGCACATATTCTGAACAGCCTTGGTTCAAAATGTGTGGAGTTGTCCATCATTATCAAACACAGTAAGAAGTTAGACTGGAGGCTGAACTGCGGCCATCGAAGTTCATGGGGCTTGTCTGTATATCCGATGCAGTTTTGATTTAGGTACGTAGCTGGATCCTGTATTCCTGACTTTGAAAGTTTTACAGACTCCATTTTGCCAAGGCATACGTGCAATGCGTGGACTATTCTTAAATTATTACAAAGATGGAGAGACAGAAAAAATGCAAGCAAAAATGCTGAGCGTTGCATTACGCCATTTGGGTAACTGTTCAGTTTTCCTGTTCTTGGGTATCTATGCTTGTTTTCCTCCAAGAGAACTTTTGGAAGATGATTAAATACCTCAGCTATGAAAGTTAACCTTATGTGTACATATATAGGTCCTTTAAGATTCAGCTCTTCTTTTTATTTTTCTCAGGGAGGTAAACGTATTTCCCACAAGGCATGGCTTTCAGAGGACATCTTGAAAGCCAAGGGCCTGTATCCTCCACTAGGAATCAAAGGTGATATTCTTCATCTGAGAAGCAATTTGTGCTCCAGTGTTCCTGTCTAGAGTATTCCTTTCCTCCATCGTACTGTTCCTAAGATGCTGTCACTTCAGAGTTTTCAAAAAGCTCTTGAAGATAAAAAGAACTTTAAGTGTAAATATGTTGAAAAATATGATTATATTGTTTGTCCTGTGAAATATCCAATGGACTCAATAAGAAGTCCTGCAGGTAAAAATGGTATTCTGTGATCTCTCAGTCCTACATAGTTTTACTTGAATTGCTTTAAAACTAAGTGAGGTAATGGAATAGTCAGGCCAAAGCTGAATTGCAAACAGCTACTTGTTTGGCCTTCAGGATAAAAACCTAGTGCTTTCCCACACAAATTCCAGCTCTGTTGGATGTCATTGTTCTAAGGTTTGGCATGAAGTTCAGTACTGATGTAAAACAGCTAGGCATCAATTAGGAGCCCATGTTGATAATGAGCACTTAGGGACCATTGTCCCAGGGTCTCTCTCTCTCTCTCTCTCTCTCTCCCTCTTCTTCTTCTCTCCTCTTTTTTTTTTT
>NW_009260026.1:1774108-1795751 GCF_000687185.1 Egretta garzetta | reverse complement strand
TGTGTATATAGAGCGCGCAGGGGCACTTGTCTCCGGGTCTCTCTCTCTCTCTCTCTCTCTCTCTCTCTCTCTCTCTCTCTCTCTCTTATTATTACTACTACTTTTTTAGATGTTGTGACCTACCTGGTTGTTGAAAGGAATAGTTCACCAGGCATACTGGATTTTTTTGTTTGGCTTGGGTAACTAAAATCCTATGTAGGATGAAATACTAGGCCAAAACAGGGAGAAAGCAGATGACTAAACCTGGTAAGAACTATGCTCGAAATAAGCAATTATAAGTATGGTTTCAGTAAGTTCTAAAAATAACAAAAACATAAGATAGGCAACAAAAAATCAGCCCTACTCTTATCTTCATCAGCCTTTGCATGGTCATTAGCAAATTCTGCAGCTATAACCTGCAGTTTCCTGTTCACTTCTCTTATGTAAATGTATTCACTTCTACACAAAGAGGAAAAAATGCCGACTGGCAGCAGATGACACAAGTCCTCCTACCATGGTGCAGGAAGTCTGAGCTACTGAGCTCTTGGTTTCTTCTCCTGGCTGGCAGCAGGCTGCAGCTGCCAGCCACAGGCAGCAGAAAAAAATGAAACTGCCTATATATGGGTTGTCTGTGAAGGTTATCTTGGGACTTCTGGATCTAAAAACTTCTTGCAGCATAGCTGAAGAGCCAGAGAGTTTATCAAGGAAGCAATAGTATAACTTTTTTGCATGAACTCTGGTAGCTTCTGGGTGACTCAGGACATATCTGCATTGCAAGTGCAGAGATACTGACACTGTTCTGCACAGCCTGAGCCAGGAACCAGAAGCACTGGACAGTATAGAGGTGTTGGATGTAATGCTATGGGGACTCGACTGCCAGACCTGAGTCAACGCAGGTCGCATAAGACACATTTTCCCCAAGGAAGCATGATACTCTTCAGAGTATGCTGCAGATATCAGAATTGTGCTCCACTGCATTATTCAGATATGCCCATGGAGACTTCATTAGCAGAGGTCTTGGCTAATCTTCTGGAAGTTTGGATAGCAATGTAATTGAATTGGTGGCTGTTGGTACTACACAATCTATAGGTAATGGGCAGCCTGGTTTCAGAGAGGGCCTATAATGGCACAGAAATCTTTGGGGCAGTCACTTGAAGAGCTGTCCCTATTACGCCATGTCTCTGAGTTTGCATTTCAGTGTATTTCTCCTCAAGTTAGAGTTGATTTTCCTTCCTATTTCTTCTCTTCCAATATCACATGACAGCTGGATCTTTTCATTAAACTGCCTGCAGCATGATTCACAATCTAAATACTCCCTATAAAATCTCAAGGCTTGGCAACACAATACATTTTTGACAGTTGCCAGGAGCTAGCTTCCTATTGCTCGTTTATTTGGGTAGGTTTATTTTTGTGTCTTTAAAATATGTTCCTTTAATTTGCCTATAAATGCAAAATGCTCTTCCCATGGCAGATTGGGAGAACAATGAAGCTATTTAAGAAATCTGTATTTTTAATTCTAGATGTCCTGGAAAATGGAATGTCTATTGTGCAGGGAATTCTGAATTTTTGAATTAATTTCATTTTGAATCAGCAAAGAAAGCCAAAATTTCCTAAAGAAGACAAATCCTGGAATTTGTTTTTTCAAGACCATAAATTTCTTAAAGAGAACATTGGCAAATTATAACACTGATGTGTTGTATAACATGCATGTAAAAAAAAATATTCTATATGGTACCGGTGTCTCAATTGAATAGACATACAGCTGGAACAAAAGATATTTACCACTGACAGTTTCTGTGAAATACACACACTTAGATATCCCACTGCTGCTTTGACTGACCTGTGTATGTTGGTGCAAGTCATTGTCATCTGAAGGCTTTTGATCCTCTCTGATCGTTTTTCTTTATGCTCTTCTTATTGGCAGGCCGGCGGTTATCAAACCGTACCTATCGATTCAGGAAGATTAATTGCAGCAATGTCCAAATCTCATTTGTAGTGATGGTGGACTAGTACTCTTCAGTTCAATTTCTGGTAGCTATTTATAGCAGCGGGGCTCACAGGGAGAAAGGTGACACTGAATATGATCAGCATTTTTACTTTCTGTTTGCATCATAGGGCAGTAGCAGGAGCCGCCTGTGGCTGGGCTGCTTCCTCCGGGGCAGCCAGTGGTGTCTTTAGGAGAATGGCACAGCATTTGCCACAGCAACTGTATTATGACATTGCTGCACATCACAAGTATGCTGCTTTTGCAGGCATTTGGTAAAGGAAATTTCATGCAGATCAAGCCAATATCAAAGAGATTTGTATTTGGTAACAGAGCAAAATAATTTTCAAAGACAGGTTTTAGGTATTCATTATCATTGTGCAAATGTTCTGGGAATAGACTAACCGGGTCCAATTGATCACTCTGCTGCACAAGATTAGAACAAAATCACACTTCCAGTTTCAGAGAAATTATTTATAATTACCTTGTTCTAAAGAGCGGAGAATCCAGTTCAATGGCTGTATCTACACTGCAGGGAAGTTGCTTGGCAGTGTGGTTGTCGCCCTCTCTCTTTTTCCTATCACAGGTCCCTAATTGTCCAGATGAAGGATGTCCTTAGGCATTTTAGTTGTCTAAAAACTACATTTGCATTATGAGACTATTGAAAATGTTTTATACTGATGATATATAAATAGAAATTATTTAACCAATACTTTATTGCATATAAGCCTATGTTTTAAAATATATTTCCCTGGGATAGAGTTCAGACCTCAGTTTCTGTCGTATAGGGCAACATCACTGGATTTATTAGAGGTCTTTTGGAATTACATGCATGTGAAAATCCTAATGTGTGTATAAATAATTCACTTGTTGATTCAGTGCGTGTAATCCAGCCATTAATATTACCCTCCATACTATGCTCTGTGAGGTCTGGTTTTGCATAACCAAGCCCCAAGAAAGCACTGGTTTGTTTCACTATGGAAATAGCATATGGTCTGAGGCATTTAGGCATCTTTGTTTAGCGTCTGGTTCAGAGCACTAGCACATGCAAAAGTGCAGGTTCCTCTCCCTGTTCTGCCTCTGCTGAGCTAGGGAGAGACACTCTTAAGATTGACATGAGAAAAGCAAGCAGAATCAGCCTTCTCATGTCACTACACTTGAAATGAAGCTTGTTTGGGGAGAAAGAAATTGCAGAATTTGCAAGAAGTCAAGGGCTGAGATAGGAGGTGTTTCTGAACTGTCAGTGAGTATGTGCACATGCGTTTGTCTAGCATGGTTGCCTATATTAGTATGCAGCTAATACAATAGAAACCAATACGTGCTCCAAAACAATGATTCTGTGTCCTATTAATACACAACTTTCACTATTATTAGAGTGTATTGTTCAATGCATAAGGGTTGTTTTTCTTCTGCACAGTGTAGGTAACTCATGACATTAGGGAGAGCCACAGCTATGCAGCAACCGGAGAGCAGAGCCTGCTTTTGCCTCCCCCGGAGTAAGATTAGGGCTCAATGCAAAAGTGCACAGTGTAAAAGGGCGTTTGTGACTCATTAGTATCAGGGAATGGAAAGTGCAGCTGTCACGTTAAATGCGCCAACCTGAGAGCTGAAGCGAATGCATTGAGTGTTTGGTGAAGTGAAGGGTGTTTCTGCATGGAGAGGAGAGATTGGCTGAGCATGCTAGTTTTTGGTGACTGGCTGCTGGTTGTTTTGCCTGAGGCCAGGATTTATACAGACACCAGAACTCTGATTTGTCAATGCCCACAAGTCAAAGTTGAGTGCAGGAAGGACTCGAAACTTGCAGTGCTCCGTGGAGGGGGAGAGAGGTCTTGTACGCTTTCAGGGTTACTTTCTGTTGTCTTCTGGGCGTTGTTTTAGGCTCAGAATGGACCTAGTTGAATCCTTCTTAAAATCAGGTGTAGGTGTTTGTTCCCACCACAAAAGTGGCTCAGGCAAGTACTGCCCAGCCAGGAGTGCATTCCCACCGTTCCTCCTTTTCACAAAGTAACTACTGCTGACTCCTTTCACTGAGTGGCAAGCGGTCCCTCCCAGTGCCAGACCCTTTCCTAAAGGATTCATAGTCTATCTGTCCCAAAGCAGAGTTCCTCAGTGCACACCGAGTGATGGGCTCCATTCCCACCCCACTCCTCTGACATGCATTGAAAACAAAATGGGAGAGAAGTGGCCTCACAGCACAGCCAGGGCTGTGCAGCCACGCTGAAACATCAGTCAACTCACCGGAGTGTGTGTTCCCCCTTGGGATTGGTAATTGGGTCACTAGGTCATTTAACCATTGCAAATTTAGTTTTCTTGTAGTCATATGTAAATGTGGGACAGAAAAAAAGATACTTCGGAGCACAGAGCAGAATCTGATTTGTGTGCTAGGATAGGGACACAAAATAGGGAGATTATTTTGGGATGAGAATGGTGAGGGGAGTGTGAATTGCTGCTTGGACCTGCTGGGCATGCCTCCAGCAGGGGGGGTGGGGGGAGCAGATGCCCAGGTCCTGCTCCTTGGGGTTTGGCACAAAACTGGGACTCCAGGATAGCAGGCAGAGAGAGATCAAAAGACAACTTGAAGGGAATTTCTCTGATCTTTTTTTGTCTCTTATTTTGTCCAGTCTTATCTTTTGGAGGCCTGATTTGGGATTTTTGGAGGAAGGGGGATTGGATAGGGAGAGGGAAGGATTTGGCAACATTAAATAAAGAGCACACTAGAAAGCTCTGAGGATTTTTCACAGTAAAAAAATTGGCAGATGTTGACTACAGAGGCAGTATCTCATCTGCCTGCAATATTCTTGGAGATCTACTACATGCCAAAAATCAATACATTTTATAACATGAAGATTTCTGGTGGGAATACTGTTCTGTACCAGATCTCTCATCGTAAGTCATTATTAAGATATATTTATCTCTGATCATGTGTGGCCACCTAATAAGAGCCAGAAATAAAAAAAAAAGTTATCTTTCCAAATCTTTGTTGTGATTACGGATAACCTGAATTGAATTTCACACAGTAGAACATATTTTTTAAATGCACCCCGTATGAGTGCTTTCTGACGAACATGAAAAATGTTCATTTCTGTCTGGTTCATGGCCTAGACAGGTGTACTCTTCGCTGGGTAAAAAACTGGCTGGATGGCTGAGCCCAGAGAGTTGTGGTCAACGGAGTTAAATCCAGTTGGTGACCAGTTACAAGCTGTGTCCCCCAGGGCTCAGTTCTAGGGCCAGTCTTGTTTAATCTCTTTATCAATGACCTGGATGAGGGGATTGAGTGTGCCCTCTGTAAATTTGCAGACGACACCAAAGTGGGTGGGAGTGTTGATCTGCTCGAGGGGAGGAGGGCTCTGCAGAGAGACCTGGACAGGCTGGATGGATGGGCCGAGGCCAACTGTATGAGGTTCAACAAGGCCAAGTGCCAGGTCCTGCACTTTGGTCACAACAACCCCATGCAACGCTACAGGCTTGGCAAAGAGTGGCTGGAAAGCTGCCTGGTGGAAGAAGACCTTGGGGTGTTGGTCAACAGCTGGCTGAATATGAGCCAGCAGTGTGCCCAGGTGGCCAAGAAGGCCAATGGCATCCTGGCTTGTATCAGAATTGTGTTTTATATATATATATATATATATTTATGTGTATGTGTGTGTGTATAAACCCTTCACAAATTTCTCTGTGCTACACACAACTTTGAAACAATTTCTTAATGTATCAACCACCCTGCCTATTCAGGAAGGATGCTATATATGAGTAACACTGGTTCTGCCTATTCACTCAGTCATTTGTGTAAGCAATAAAGGATTCAAGGACATCAAAATCCTTCATTTTCTCTTATCTAAATTCTTTTCATTACATAAAAAAGATGGGAACCTTTTTTCCCATGTTATGATTAACAGGACGAAGAACTGACTCAAGCATTCTCATTGTCAAGCACTGGAAGGGGCTGCCCAGGGAAGTGGTGGAGGCCCCATCCCTGGAGGTGTTTAAAAGACAGGGAGAGGAGGTGCTTAGGGACATGGTTTAGTGGTGGGATAGCAGTGTTAGGGTAACGGTTGGACTTTGTGATCTTAAAGGTCTTTTCCAACCTAAACAATTCTATGATTCTATGGAACTTCTCTTAAGTATATGAATAAGCCTGGTGTAAAATAAATAAATAAAATGTTTTATTACTTCCAGAGCGGTGAAAACCCCTTTTTATTTTTATTCATTATGAATATGCAGTACTTCTCACTAGCTGTTACAGAAGATTTTAATCTTTTTAAGTTTTAGGGAAGACTAAGCCCTTAGTCCATTTTGCTTTGGCGGCACCTCTGAAGA
Source organism: Egretta garzetta (assembly GCF_000687185.1). Taxonomy (NCBI): domain Eukaryota; kingdom Metazoa; phylum Chordata; class Aves; order Pelecaniformes; family Ardeidae; genus Egretta; species Egretta garzetta. Next base: position 1,789,477 of record NW_009260026.1, on the reverse strand, counting down.
ACTAATTTGATGGGTAAGCTGTACAGACAGTTCACATGTCAGGGAAACAACAGTGGTGAAAAATTGGTTTATAAATCTAATAAGATACAGAGAATGGTTTCTACTCATTTGAAACAAATTCCAACGGAGAGCTGAATTAGTGTGGACAGTGAAGAGATACTGAATCCAAAGGGACCATCTTGCTGACCTGCTCCTAAGGATGCTGAGCTGGAACAAGGAGATGAAGTAAAAAGTTTCTTCAACTTTAATTGAAGTGGGGAGGCTGCTTTATTCTTCTAGGTGGCAGAGCATTCACCATCAAATTATGTGAGGTCCAGAGAGCCAGGAGGTGGGGACGGAGGTTATCTGAGTGGTGGGCAGGCAGTGCGTTACCATTCTTGTTCACAGGGTATGTTGAGAAACCTCCTTCTGCCAAATGGAAATATCCAGAGAGTCAACAAACCAGAGGTGTTGGTGTTTTATTCTCATGTGTTTTGTCTCCAGGAGGCAGTGTACTGAAGTGTGAGGATGGAAAAACCAATTTTTAAGTGAATCTTTGCTACAGGTCAAATTTACCTGGGCAAATAGAAGGGATCAGAGAGAACACCAAGGGAGTCCCTGCTTCCCTCTGAGTCTAGAGGGAATATAGATAGTGCTAGCACATGGCACTAGCTCAGCTGCACCACAAGATGTGATGCCCATTTCCTGCACCACTCCACCTGGGTTGGGGCATGGAAGCTGATACAATGCAGCGTGTCAGGGAGGTAATCTGTGTTTCAAAGGAGCAACAGCAAAAATGTTATTAAATCTCTGTATCCTTTCTGAGGTAGCAGCAGTGTGTTGACCCTGCTAAAAGGCTGTGGTGTATCTTTCTCCATATTTTTCCTGTCAAACGTCAGTTTGCTTGTCAGAGGTGGCCCTTAACTTATGGCAAAATAGAGTTCACTGCAAATCTTGATGTCCTGTGATGCATTTGTGGTAGACTTACCTTTTTGCAGCAGCCTATATTGCATATAGTAATATTTTTGTCATGTATGACTGTTATGTGTTATATATGCAGTACTGTGTTGTACTCCAGACTGCCTAGTCTCTATATTTGGTTATATAGAAATTCTTAAGCTGAAAGCCTTGGAGAATTTGGGACAAAGTTTTGCTGAATTTTCTCCTATTAAACATTATCTCATTCTATAAACAGTCCCGTGTCATTCAAAATGTTCTTCAGGAAATATGTTATAACCTGTCTTTACGTTAATGGAAATAAAGGCACAGCTGAGTTGGGGTAGTGGCTGTGGGGGAAACAGGGAGAGGAAATGCTTTGCTGTCATATTTAAAGCAGGCTTCATAAAAACCTAGACACTAGAAACAAAGCCAGGTAGCTTACTGAATTTACATCCTCATAGGTTTATTTCTGCCTCTTTTAAAGGCAGCAGTGCTGCCAGCTGTATTTGGTGCTGACTTTTCCCTGTGCTGCTGACAGTCCAAAGCCTTTTAATACTGTTGTTGCTGTGTCTTCGATATCTCCAAACTGTGAGCATGATATTAAATCCAGAATGCCTAAAGTTATTTCAATTCAGGAGACTGGCAGGACTTGATAAAGCTGTCATACTTGTACTGATGTCCGCAGGGCTCGGGAAAGACGTGAGCTGAGCCTTTGGGACAGAAACAATACTGTGCCCTCCTAGATTGCTGCTCACTTCTGAGCTGCCACGTTTCTTTGTTTTTCCACTCACCTTCCCTTTTCCCCCATCATAAAGAAGTTGTGGGTCTTTGCTGTGAACTCTCTGGGCTTGTTGATGATATTCATTCTTTGAGAAGCTTTCAAAAATGCTGCATTTCACTCCTGACAGTTTGCTGCCTTGTGCTCCCTTGTTGTCTCTGGAAAAAAAAACAAGCTTTCCTCACCTTTGCTGAGTTTCAAAGGCTCAGTTACCTTACAGTCACTTGAGCAGCTCTCATTCATACATTCTGCTAATCACCCAATTATCAAGTAATTGCACAGTGATAATACTGGTTTACTGGTACACTCATTGAGCTGCATAACACTAACCAATATCAGATGATATTTTTTTTCTTTTTGGCCTTAAAAAACCAGTTTGGTTTCATGTCTGATACCAGACCTACTGTGTAATGGCATCTCAGTCAGTTATGTTGTCTTCATTGTTCTGCTGTCCTTGCTGTTGCTCACTTCCATGTGCCTGTTACTGTGCAAGAATGTTCTGAAAGAGAAGGGATCCAGCACTTTTTATGGATATTACCAAGGATCAGATGTTAGGATAAAACTTGGCCAATAATCATCAGCTTCAGGTATCTTCCCTAATTCTTGTATATCCTTGTAGAGACAATAAAATATTGAAAATATTTAACAGCAATTGGAGTATTTAATCATCTCATTTTATTATGCTGTTTAGGTATGCTTCTCCCAGAAGAGCAGTAGGGTGACAGAAGAAAAAAAATATTCCGAAGAGTATTAATTGATCTTTACCTGCATAACCCTATCATTGTATTTCCTACTCCTTCCCCTATGAGCACAAAATGAGCCTGTGTTAAGTAGGTACTCCTTCTATTTAAGGTGCCTTAAGGTGCCAAAGTGAGGTATAACTGCTGGCTTTGAAGGGCTGTGAGACCACCTGTTAACACTCTGGTATGTGCATGCATCTATGTGTCTTTGCATACTTAGTAATGTTGGATACGTTGTGTGACATTAGATGGCACTTAAAACATTATTTCACTATATGTTTCACTGGCATTTCATGGAATAATGGTTGTGATCACATAGGAGTTAATTAGCATAATTGTGGTAATAAGAGTATTCTTTACTTGATATATGAGTAGATACATCTCTATCTACATATTCTCTAATTGGTGTATGACTGCAGTCCTGACTGAGGTGAATAGTTGATGTGATAAAATATACCATAAGTAACAATTTTTTTTAATCTAAAGTAAGCACTCAATATGAAATAGCACAAAGAAGAATTCTTTTAGCTGATACATTTCCAGCTGTTAATTCTAATCTTGCTTATTTATTGGTTTGAAGGTCTAAGGTAGCTTTTAAACAATTTATCTGGGGTTTCAGCATTTGATGTAATGTGTAAGTGTCATTCTTTTAAATTCAAATAATAAATTCATCTCAATTTGTATGTGAACCCTGAGGGAAAATAATAAATAAAAGATAATGATACATGGAAGAATATCTGGTTCTTGGCAATGGTTACTGAGGATGCTGTGTGACATCCACCTGATCGTTCCTGGGAACTGTTTGTTTCTCATTCATGCTGAAAAATCCCTTATGCTTAAATAATCCACTGAAACTATGGAATTACTGGATGTATAACATAATAATTAGTACCAGCATGGTATTATATCTGGCCTCTTAGCCATCTGAAATGGGAGCAAACTTCACATTCCCCAAATCTGCAGATGTCCCTGAACTGAACTAAGCTTCAAATGTCAGTGAGGAAAGTAACTATGGATCAGTAAATACAGATCCTCAGCCAGAAGATGTCTGAAGAAAAATCATAACCCGGCTGAATATGAGCCAGCAGTGTGCCCAGGTGACCAAAAAGCCAATAACATCCTGGCTTGTATCAGGAATAGTGTGGCCAGCAGGACCAGGGAAGTGATCATCCCCCTGTACTCAGCACTGGTGAGGCCACACTTCAAATCCTGTGTTCAGTTTTGGGCCCCTCACTACAGGAAGGACATTGAGGTGCTGGAGCATGTCCAGAGAAGGGCAACAAAGCCGGTGAGGGGTCTGGAGCCCAAGGCTGATGAGGAGCGGGTGAGGGACCTGGGGTTGTTCAGCCTGGAGAAGAGGAGGCTGAGGGGAGACCTTATTGCCCTCTACACCTACCTGAAAGGAGGCTGTAGTGAGGTGGGGGTTGGTCTCTTCTGCCAAGTAACAAGAGATAGGAGGAGAGGAAATAGCCTGAAGATGTGCTGGGGAGGTTTGGATTGGATATTAGGAAAAATTTCTTTACTGAACGGGCTGCCCAGGGAAGTGGTTGAGTCCCCATCCCTGGAGGTGTTTAGAAGACCTGTAGATGTGGTGTTTAGGGACATGGTTTAGTGGTGAACTTGGCAGTGTTAGCTTAATGGTTGGACTTGATGATCTTTTCCAAACTAAACAATTCTATGACAGTGCAAGGAGAGTTGGGGCAAAATTATGACAAGAAAAATGTAAGATGAATTGTCTTATCTAAGAGAAGAACAGTCTGCCAAAGAAGGTGATGGAAACTTCATTAACCTAGATATTTTTTAAAAATGTCTGAAGAAGTGTCCATTCTAGTGTACAGTAGGGAACAAACCTGCAAGTGGCTGCATGACCTCTGAGAGATGTTCTTCCTTTAACTTCTGTGACTGTAATTCCTGGTAAGTCTGGTTTGAATTAGAGCAATAGAGCACAAGTAAGAATACAGGTCTTGATTTGATTATGTGAAATTCAAACTGAATAAAATCACATCTTACATTAGATCATCATATGCACTTAGCCTTTGCCCTTCTTAAGGGAGGAGGAATTTTGACAAAGATGGATGCTTCCTTAAAACCCAGATCTATTTATCAAAGAAATGCTTCATTGTGGTCACTCATTTTAGCTTTAGAATATCAAATTACTAAAGATATAATTCTCCACAAAAGCCTGACTGTGAGATCACTTCACCTAAACAAAAAACTGGAGCTAATTTTAACAAAATGGCTTGAGCAAAGAATCTGATAGCAGTAACTGAGCTTCATAATTAAGGCTAACAATAATTTATAAGGATTGAGAAGAAATGCAGAACCAGCTCCATAATTATAATTTTGTGAATGTGAATCGTGCTGTACTTTCTGCAGGGAGGAGTGCTACCCCCTGTCTATGTGCAGAATAGGGGTACGAGGCCTCCGGAGTTCTATTTTTAGCCCTTTGCCATTTTTTGTCTCCTCATGCGATCTTGAGTAAATGATCAAGGAGGCTGACCCAGTTCTCAGTGAAGTCAGTAAGACCCTTTTTACTGTTTTCAGTGAGAGATGAATCAGGAAGGAGGCTGACCCAGTTCTCAGTGAAGTCAGTAGAGATGAATCAGACTTTGAACTTTGTCTCGACATCCCATCTTCACAGCAGGAGTAATAAAACTGCGATTTCATCTTTGGTGCTGAAGAGTAGAGTCACGACTCTAAAGAACATAAAGGAGATATCACATCAGAGAAAGCCTAATAAATCTCCTAAGCTTCAGCCTGCAGGCATCAGATGGGATTCACGTCAGTAGTCTTTAGTCAAGAAGATCAGATCTAAGCTAGTCATCTAGGTTCTCTCTCTAGTCAGTACTTACTGGCCTCTAGAGATGCCATCTCTTCTGTGCCTTTTACACAGTAAAATCTAGGTGATAAAGCTGTCCTGTCTCTGAACTAATACAAGGAACTTTTCTTGGAACTGCCTTTCACAGCCCCAGAACTTGATTAACACAGAATGAGGCAAACCAGTGCTGCCTCGTTCCCTTTCAGCGTATCTAAACATCTGCTTAGGAAGTGCAGTGTCTAGGGTATGTCATTTGTGTTCAGTGTAATAGTGTATCTGATCACCTGCCCCATTCCCTTGCCTCATGTTTCTCCTGATGTGTACCACTGAACATCTTTCTCTGGCTTATTGGCATGGTTCACAATGCATTGGAGATCTTGGAGAGAGTCACCATGAAAACCTCTCAAATATAATAAACAGCTGTAAAATGCTGTGCAAGGGGAGATTGTTCTGGAAAAAAATTGCCCAGATTTGGGCCACGAACTCTGCCCTGGACTACCATTAGACACAGATATTTCCAATGTAATCTGCCTAGAAACATGCAGCAATAAACTCGTTCCGAGTGTAGTTGCTGGAAGTAGAGGGAAAACTACATGGAAACATTTTCTGAAAATGCGCTAGCGTTGAAACCAAAATGCTGCACTACATTGATTGATGCCTTAAATATGCAGGGAGGGGTCAGTGAAAAGCACAAATATATATGATTGGTACATTTCCTTCTTTTTTTTTCTTTTTTTTTTCTTTTTTCTTTTTCGTTTTAATTTGAAAAGTATAAGACACTTGAATGCATCCAGAGGAGGGCAGCAAAGCTGGTGAAAGGGTTGGAAGGCTCCTATGAGGAGAAGCTGAGGACTCTGGGTTTGTCTAGTTTGGAGAAAAGGAGGCTGAGGGGCAAAACCATTGTTCCCTACAGCTTCCTGAGGAGGGGATGTGGAGAGGGAGGTGCTGAGCTCTCCTCCCTGGGATCCAGTAGCAGGACGCATGGGAATGGTTCAAAGCTGCACCAGGGGAGGTTTAGATTGGACATTAGGGAGCATTTCTGTACCAAGAGGGTGGTCAGACACTGGAACAGGCATCCTCGAGGTGGTCAATGCCCCAAGCCCATCAGTGTTTAAGAGGCATTTGGACAATACCCGTAACAACACGCTTTAACTTTTGGTCAGCCCTGAAGTGGTCAGGCAGTGGGACTAGATCATCGTTGTAGGTCCCTTCCAACTGAACGATTCTATTCCATTCCATTCTAAATTGTTTCTAAGTGACTAAGGTAGTAGACTTCTTTAGCTTGCAATACATAGCATAAATAAGAAAGGCAAAATATTTCTGTTCTGATGCCTCTAACCTCATATTGGTCCAAGAATTAACTGATGCATTATTCAATATTTGTTTATTTATAATTAGGAAAAAATGCCCAATTATTTTCAAACCAGAATTGGGACCCTTTGGTTGGTTTGTACTGAGCACTGCAATTCTGTTTTCTGTGTAACAGATGAGGCCAAGCACAAACTGCATGCAGCCAATGCTCTCCGATGTTGAGAATTAGTGCAAGTCCTACTCTGGGTTAAAAAGATTTGGAGAGAACAGTAGATGAAACACTTCTCTGGCACAACAATTATGGACAAAATAATGTTTTTTTCAACTTTAAGGAAATCTCTTAGCAGTTTGGTGAAAGAACTGTGTTTGCATAGTGCATTTCCAATGCAGCGACAGCTTCATATGCATTAACCTGGAGACATGGTGGAGTCTCAGCTGAGATTCTGCTACCTGGGTCAGAGATGGAATTTTGGTGCTTGTTGGTCTGAAATGCAAAGGAAGGCATCATAAACATAACGGGCAAGTTTCACATCATCTTTTTCATAAACCATTTTTTTCAACTTGTTATAGAATATCAAACTTTTAATGATTAATGAGCTAAAGTTATGGGAATCCTATTAGGAAATATTGCCATGGGATAAGACAACAATAACCTCCGATTCCGATCTGTGGTAGGGGAAGTTGTATAAGTTTTGTTAGTCTATTTATTTTCCATAATTGTGTTTCTTTTTTGTTATTTACAAGAAACAGAAGAGAGATGAAAGCCTCCTGGTTCTGTCTAAAATTAATTCCAAAAGTATATATTACAGCCATTTCCATTCTAAAACCTGAAGGGTGCAGTTTCATTTTCTTGTGATTTCAGATTTTGTGATTGAAATAGGTTATTATGCAAAGATTAGTATAGAAAGATTAAGAGATTTGAGATGGAAGTTGGTTTTGTGCTTGAAATGGTGCAGAAGTATGTCAGGCCAGTTAGCAGATCACTGAGAATTTCAAATTTTTACATGTGACCGTTCTCTTGGGGTTTTATGCAATGCTAGGAAAAAATACCACACATCCCTAAAGTTTCAGACAGCATATCATCTTACAACTCATAGATTATTTTTCTGTGGAACTCATGCTTGTATTGTTTCACAGGAACTAATTTCCACAGATGTAGACGAGAGATTCTTCATGGGATCTTCCCTCTGGAGGGATTAGCTATTTTTGGTGTCACCTTCCTCAGGATGCCACAGAAAACCTTCCATGGTTTCTGGTTTGCAGAAAAGGGGACAGCCACAATTGTCCTTGTAGTAGCAAAAATTTCCTTCTGTGTTAGCTCCTACCTTCTTCCAAAGTTTTGAATCTTGATGCCAGTTTGGAGATGTACCTAGATCCTGTACTCCTGGAAGATCCTTCCAGATCTCAGAAGGGGTGGGAATCTGAGGTAACCTCTTCTGGCTGGGGGGAGCAGGACAAGGGGGCATTACATGCTCTTCTTCATCATGAGGCTTAATTCTTTCTTGGATTCCCACCCTGCCTGATCTGGGGTTATGTCACACCAAAAGGTACAAAGTGCTTCACCAAATGAGATAAGGGTCTGTACTCTGAAGAGCTTACTAACAAGAGAGGATGAAAATGTACAAAGCAGGAAAGCAGTGCCATGTTATGGTACCAACCAGGATGAAGCTCTCAGGTTCAACATAACTTTAGTTCAGCACTGGTAGAGAAATAGATGTAGGTGAAAATGCATAACAACAACTGATACGATTTATGTGCACTTGCAGCACAGAACAGAAGTAGAATGGGTCCTCACCAAATAACTAACCTCTAGCTTATTTGGCCTGTGCTGTGTTTATATCTCATCTGACAGTAGATGACAATCCTTTCATGAACACATCAGACTCTGAAGTTCAAGGCGAGTGTGGTTAACTCCCAAAGGTGGTTGCTTATCTGAAATGTATCTAAACTTCTTAAATCTGCAATGATGAGCTGGAAATCTGTCAGCACCAGGCCTTCCTTCTAGACTGACAGGGATAAAGCTATTAGTATTTTTCCTACCATAAACTGCACATGTTTTTAAAACCCAGACACTTAGCCTGGAACTCAGTGGACAAAGATAGAAGAAGAGGTGAACAAAAATTTCACCATATTTAAAATGTGCTATATTCAGACTTCTTGTGCACAACAGCTTTAAGCAAATGTGACCAAAATTAGGTATGAATGCATCAGGGAAGCATCACTGTATGCTGGCAGTGCTTGGCACAGCCCAGAGGAAACGCTGCTTGTGCCTCCTTCCACATCCAGCCAGCTTCCTTGCAGAAAATCCCCTTTGCCTTTGGAGGACCTTGTGCCATACAGAGGGACTGCCGCAGGACCACTGCATCCCGTACAGTCTGTGCAGTGTGGCCAGAGCCTCTGTTGAGGCCAATCTACATTCGTTTTTCTGCCAAAGTCTAGGGCTCAGCCTACACCCTTTTCGCTGTGCAGTGTATTTATATCTGGCCATCGTATTGGTGAACTCACCCCATCTAGGTGTAATTAGGGACATCACAAGTTGGAGTCAGTAAACTTGTAATGGTTTTCAGCAGAGATGAACATAAGTGTGTTAGGGGCAAATGCAGCAAAGCTGTATTCATACTGTATTTCAGTAAAGGTGTTTGTGTGTCAAATCTGTGCCATAAGCAGAGAGCAAATGTGTTTAAAAGTATATTAAATATTATAAATAAAAGCAGAGGACAGCCTTCTCCCCAGGGATCTGGACTGGTGTTTGAGCTGTTGTAGTGGTAATGTGTGAAAAACCTTAGAGTGAAGCAGACTTTGAAAAATAGTGCTAGCTTTGGCATTTGCTCCAAATACTATTGGAAGAGGATCATTCAGAAAGGATGCTGTTAAGTGAAACTGGACCCTCATTCAGATCATATTAAATGGAACATTTTTTACAAATTCTCAGCTGAAGAGGTTTCCAAAAAATGATTATTAAAACATAACATTTTGCCACTGTTAACAACCTAACCATTAGAGCAGTGGCCTGAAAGTGAGGGAATAAAAATTTACTATTGCTAACAAAACTGTCTAGAATATGTTCTTCACAGTCCAAAAGGAGAAACGCAAATAGTGTATATTTATAGTCAACCCTCAGAAACTGGGAAAATGAACAGTGAATAAGCTGTTTTCTTTCTGCTTTTTATAACTGGAAATATTTTCCCCCATTAAACACTTGGAGGCCAGTGTTTCATCTTTGTATTGAATATTTTCTCCAGCAACAACTATTGACTGCAGAAGGATATTATTTAAGTAAGAGCAACATGACTTGATTCATGGCTTTTATGTTTGACAGTGTTCCTTTAATGCTTAGAAGTACATGTGTTTCCACAGTCTTCAAAGGTATTTTGTGTATGTGTATACAGTTAATGCATTTTTAAACTGAGGAGGATTCTCAGTAGGATTTTGAAAAGGAAGGTGCTACAATTCTGCTTCTATTGACGGGGAGGTTAAAATTCCCAGTGGGAGTAGCCTTAGGCCAATGCTGAGCATTTCTGGAAATCTCACCCAGTACTGGAAACACCCTTAAGCTGATATCTTTGTCTCTCCTTATTTTTGTTAAGTGCTAAATGCTGCTATTGGCCTCAACTTGAGTGAAGAAAGCTTCTCTATGACAGCAAGGGCTGGCTATGTTTAGTTAGCTAAACATAGCTGACTAAACCATAGCTCCATGGCTGTGGAGAAGATGACTGCACTCCCTTTCCACTTCTGCTGTTATTTATGAGACTCTCTGGCGTGTTAGGTCAGTGGTGGTTTTCAGAAACGTGATAGAGGGAGAGAAAGGATGGGCAGGTAGTTTGAAAGCTAAGATAAGTTTGATGGAATTCAACTCTGTTGCTCCACAGTCTGGCATATCTTGGGTACATCGCTTAGCTTCTGCCTTCTTCAGTTCCCTCTCTGTAAAGTAGGGGTAATAGGTCCCACATTGCAAAGGCTGTGGCTGTGGGGTGAATCTGTTTAGGACGGTGAAGTGTTCAAATTTATATGTAATGGAGGGGAGGTACGTACCTTGGACAGACTGGAAATGGTACCCCTCCAAAGCAATCTGAGCATCACCTATTGGCAGCTGCAAGCTAAGTGAATAGACTTACTCCATTTAGAAATAAGATGCAGAACAGTATACAAGAAGAAAAAACATAGAAGGAACTTGAAGACACAGTCTTCTCAAGTCATCTCACAAAAACCAGTGAAAGGCAAATGTTTCTTGAGGCTGAGACATCTCTGGCTTGCATGATTACATGTGATAGCTGTTGGGAGGCCTTTGCAACGAGCTTGTAGCCAAGTGTCACATGAGGCACTGTAGGCTACTGAGGTGGTTAGTCCCACTTGCTCCGTTACATTACCTTTGAGAAATTCCAGGGGACTTGGAAATAAACAAGTGCACAGTCCTGTTGCTGTGCCTGGCAGGATTGGGCTGGGGTAGCATGTTTCAAATAAGAAATTATTTCATGTGTACTCGGGCATTAGTCTATGTGGCTTTATACATTCTCCTTTCACAGCTGGCAGTGCCAGTAGGAACTATTACTATTGTTTTAAAACTCTGGTAATCACTTGCTTTCATGCCTTTGAAAGTATAAACAGCCTGTTTCAGGGGTTTACTTGCCACAGTTGCATTACTCATACTCCATTTCTTGCTTTGTTTGCTGATAGAATACATACACCAATGCAGACAAGCTTTTGGAGGCTGCAGAGCAGTTGGCTCAGACTGGGGAATGTGACCCTGAAGAGATCTATAAAGCAGCCCGGCATCTGGAAGTACGGATTCAGGACTTTGTCCGGAGGGTGGAACAGAGGAAACTTCTCTTGGACATGTCAGTCTCCTTCCATACCCACACCAAAGAGGTAAGATGTGCATGAGGGAATTTTTCTGTCTATTGAAAAGTGCTGCAAGAGGCTGACTCTGAAAAGCCAGATAACATAGAAAAGGCATCTTGACCGCACAGGACTGATATCCAGTTCATTTGATGCATATGACTAACTGTTGTAAAGAGGAAACAAAATGTGAATGAACGATACAGTACACTAAACTATAGGGACAACATATTTAACATATCAAGTGGTGCTTAATTCACAACTAGAATGTATTGTTATAAAGCAAGAATTCTCTTGTAAGGACATGAGTTGATATTAACACATTAGGTATAAACATGCTAGCAGTGTGATACATATCCTCAGAGGGATTCCATTTGAATGTAATGTTAATTAATGAGGCCATTATTATTAAGTGTTACTGGAAATCTTACATTGTTTAATGAGGCAGCCTTCACTTTTCAAAATTACTGTTAAAGAGCAAATAGCCACATACTGATACAGTGAATCAGCGAGGACCTGAATAAATGCTGTTTAGTGTAATTGAAAAATATCCAGAGATAAGGCTGTCTTGCCAGAGATACGGTGGACAGGACATCAAATGGGAGGCCACTGGGGATGTAATTAAAGCATACTTCACATTTTTCTGCAGACCAAAGGCCATTCAGTGATGAGTGACTTTTAAAGATAGGGTTTCTGCTGAGAGAGATGGAATTAGTCAGAACGGTTGTTTTCCTGCTCTGCAGCGTTTGTTTGCAAAAGCACACTTGGTGAGAAGGATGCTTTTAGAAGCCAAAAGCTTTGCCTGTATTTGTTGATTTACATGTTACAAACAAGTTGTGTATAGCAGGCTTCCATGTGTTGGGGAGCCTCCTTATAGCAGGCTTCCATGTGTTGGGGAGCCTCCTTAAATAGAAGGTACATGCACATGTTCACAAACACACATACACACACATATATATATAAAAGATAGTTCGATTTACAGTGTGTCCATTATAGCTGTTGATACATGAATGTTTTCCTTTTACATCCTGCTTCTGCAATATACTAAAAGCCGGTTACTTTAAGCTTGTGAATAGTACTATTGTTTCCAGAGTAGCTCAAATGCTCACAGTTATGCTTGTTTCCCACAGGGGAAACTTAATTGGTTATTTCCTCAGTCAAAATTATTTCATAACAGTTTCCTACTGTGATTGACCTCGCTTCACCTATGCACGTGGTGACTGGTAACACAAAGATAGGCATGACTCCAGGAAGTTATCAGTGTGATATGTTTTCTGTCATCTAAATTTCTTCTGATGATTACTGGTACTGTGTAGCTTAATTTGGGTTTGGGAACTAGAGCTTCCCTGTGTGAAAAGGGTTTGGATTGCAGTGCACGGTACTCTGTACTCACTTCTACCCTTCTTCAAGAAGGGAATTTCCCTGCTCCCCTCACCTGGTTTTAACAAGCCCTGTTTTGGTCTGTAGAAATGCAGATGTAGAAAGATGCACATTGAAAAAACAGTCTTTTTGTTTACTAGATATTGAGAGTAAACCCTAAAACTCTGCCTCATTGATGATTACCCATGGACACATTGGTGCTCTGATGCCTTTTTGGAAAGCTCAGTACTTGCTGTCTGTTTTAGGGAGGTCCAGAGTGGACTCCAGGTGCCTTCCTCTCTCCAGAGGGACAGACAAGGGAGCTGTAGTGTAAGACTGGGACATCCGCAAAGTCAGGGTGGACCCGTGAATCCACATTCATCAGAATGAATGGCAGCCATTGGGTTGGGTGCAAAGAGGCTGCTAAAGTTATTGCAGTCACCAGCAGAGCCCCAGCGTCAGAGGACACACAGTAGCTCTGCAAGCGGAAGGAAGTTTTCACTTCCTTACCGCCGTGTTAATTCACTCCTGTGGAGGCCAAACACTCTGGTTTTCTGCAGGTTCACTGAATTTCATTGTGTGTGTCACTACCTGCCTCCTTCAGTGACACGTTTCTGCACTGCTGGGAGTCACACAGCCCAATACCTCATTTTTTTGCCAAAAATAAGAAGTGAGGGAATTGCTGCGGTTTTAGTATTTGTCTGCCAGCTGTGGGGATCCCCACAGACAGTGAAGTAACGAAAGACTGCCGGGGGGACCTGGTGCAAAGGGCAAAGCATTACCACAAGAGAGCCTTCGCACATGTTTGGATCTGTATTTGCCTTTTTGTGCTATAAATAGATTGGCTCAAGTAGAAATGACTCATTACTTGGCCCTTCACATATATTGTAAAATGGTGAGTTAACCAATGTAATTGTCATTCTTCAATATGAATACAAAACAGATAGCTGGTTTCCTCAGAAATGAAGAGATGTCCTTCCTTTGCCACCATGCCTGTGTATTATGCCCTTTCTCTGTTTCATATCAACTGATCTCAGTTGGTTCCTCCTTGGGCTCTGCTAGTCAATGTTCTCAGCCCTGGTGAGACCTTCCAGCCTGCAGAGCTGGGCTGGACCACATGCAGGTTCTTGCTCTAGCCATTGGCCCACTTGCCCAGGTCAGATCTGCACCATCCACACTCATTTTATGAAACTGCTTAAAAATTCACTGTATTTGCTGGGATTTCAGTCCCAAATGACAAAGATAACGTTAGATTCCAATTTTAAAGTCAGGATTTATCAAGCAAAATTCCCTTTGAGTCGGTAGCAGCTTTAGTTGAGTTAAAGAGTTTGGAGTCAGATATTAATTCTAGCAGATGTCAAGGCAAAAAAATCCTTTTGGGGCAGCAGTAAAATACAGGGAGAGCTGAGATCCATTGCTGCTATTTTACCAGAGGGCATTCCAGTTACAGTGCTAACACATGCCACCCTGATTAACCTTCCCCCTCCTACCTGCCATGCTGTGCCTGATGCTGGACTGTCCATCCAAATCCATCACCTGGGAATGTCTTGGAGTGAGGAGAAAGTAGTTTGGCTGGCATGTTAATGTGTTTAACACCTGATATATTTTGCATTATTCTAGAAAGCATTGTTAGTTACTTAATAATAGCCATCATTATTCATTCCACCCTTTGTAGTTCTTAAAACCATTTCTTAAACTGTTAACAACTGTTTCTCTTACGTCCTTGAAAATGAATAAACAGTTCCCATCATGTTTTCTTGGCAATAATGCAGGAAACTATGGCCTAGATGTATTTTTCATCTCAGTTTCCCAAATTCTCATTATTTCTTGATATATTAATCTATTGAGACAGAACTGGTGAAAGGGAGAAGTAGAAAGAATCAGTCTTACTGACATGGCTTTTATGGAAATATTATAAATGTCTTCCTGCAAAGAACATGTCACTTCTGATAGTCGTCCTAGCACAGATGAACTGCATTTCTGATGTGGTAATTCCCAGGCGTGGATGAGTGCACTGATTGTGAACTTCTCACTGCTTCCCCTGTACTCTGCTCACTTCTTCATCTCCACATGTGACTACTCGGATTCCCAGCACCTGAGAAACTTTTAACAGTTCCCATTTTTTAAAAGTGATCTTGTCAAAGGAATGTTTCCTTTGGTAATCTGCCTTGCTAGAATTTCTTCAGAACAATATATAGTGTTGAAACAGGGAGTCATTTCAATCCAGATATCCCATGAGCAATGAAAGTTGAGTGGATTTTTTATACTACGGTAGACTTGAATCACTGCTCATTTTATGTGAAAGCATTGTAAAAGGATTCCTTCTGCTAAACACTGACTTATACAGTTGAAGGAATGTGGAAAACATCAATTAGGCATAACAATAATTTTGATTTTTTTTTTAAGTGGCCTTACCTAAGAATACATGGAGTAGGCTGAAATTATGACTTTCTGGTGTGGTAAAAACATTTTAGAGGTGTAAATTTAGAGCAGTCCTCTTAAGTGATTGTTAGTGTCATTACTCATGAGTAATGTAGTTGTCCTATTGTCATGCCTGTAAAAGAGATGTTGTGTGTCCCACTGTCCTACAGTATTCATTATGCTCTCTC
>NW_009260026.1:1772424-1774082 GCF_000687185.1 Egretta garzetta | reverse complement strand
TGGGAATCTTATCGAATTATCTGTATGGCAGGGGAAAGTTATTAATTATTATCAGTGGGATAAATGCATTCAACACACGTGTACCCAAATAAATTCTCTCAGGATTAAGCATGATTGAATTCAGGTTCTTACTTCAGATCTCTATCAATTATTTGCAGGATTGTCAGATCTTGCAGTTTTATCACAAATCTCTTGATAGTTGATGTTTTTCTGTGAGCTCTCAGCAGCTAGGATCAAATGATGATACAGGTTTCTTGGTTGATTTTGAGCCTCCTGGAGAAAAGGTTGCAGATGTGACAAAATCACACGCAGAAGACTCAAAAAACCTCAAGACAAATAATAAAAAAGTCTTGTAATTTGTTGTCCGAATCTTAATATTTTACATTGGTCTCACAGTTTTATACTTACAGTTCTGAAGTGTACTTTACAATTTCAAGTATAAAAATGTAGACACAAAAGAGCACTATCACCATACCATTAAAAACAATTTAAGTCCTTTTGCATAATTAAGTGATGACTTAGCATCTTGTAAATGTATTTATTTTCCATTAATATTTTTTTCTCTGTTTAGCAATCATAGTTTTGTTTTGCTTGGCTTAAAGTGGCAGGAAATACTGCTACAAGCAGTTTCTGATACAGCTTCAGTGCTGGGGTTTAAACAATAGTATTGAAAGGCCTGGGAATTACATTTGTCAAGTAAGTGTTGAGACAAGGCTACACATAGATACCTGCGTGTGACATCTACATGCAAATAAATTCTTGGCTTCATCAGCAGGATTTTAAGCTTTTAGGATTACTGTAGGTGTTTAAGAGCAAGTATGTGTACCTCAGCGTATTCTCTATATGACTGAAGTAAAGGTTTGTTGTGTTACTTGTTGTATTGGCTGATAATGAAGTTGCTAATTTAAGAACAAGAAGGAACTTCACTGAATTTAGATCCATTTACAGTATATGGGTCTTACCTGAAGTACAAAGCTGTTCTGCAATTGCTTCATAGTAATTTAGGGCATGAAAAGCATGTTTTACCACCTCTAGCTTTCTCATACCTCTGGGTTTCAGATTGCCACTTTTGTGTTGCCTTGAGTCCTGCAGGAGAGCAGCAAAAAACAGGAGAGGCAGTAGTGTGGTTTCAGGCCACGTGCCCTGTGCTTTGTGGGCCCTTGGTAGGTCAGAAGAGCAATAGGATGAGGTCCTCAGTGCTTGGAGTTCCATGTGGAGCCTGCCAGGTCTACCTGGCCCACGGAATTGGGGGGACAAGTATGCTCAGGAAATACTTAATGGTGAGAAAAATTAACTGCCAAGCTCTTAACAGGTTCTCACTGAACACGTGCAAACTAGAACTTGGCAGAGGTCTTCTGAGCGACCAAATTTGGACAAATTTTCACAGGGATGATGTAATGTATATTCTTGACATCAAGGCTAAACCCTGCAAAATTTCAACCCTTGCTTAAAAGTGTGGAGGGTCTGGAGCATCTCATGTGAGCAGAAATAAGACTCTTTTTCTAATACAGGCAAAGTCAGTCCTTTTTTCCCTTCCTCTCATTCTGGACCTTTTACCTCAAAATTCATCAAGTTCAGCCTTAGGCAGATACCTGGTATGGAAAGTTTCACTCTGAACAGCTTGTCTGATAAAGCCATGAGAAACTGAGAGCAAAGTC
>NW_009260026.1:1760231-1772406 GCF_000687185.1 Egretta garzetta | reverse complement strand
TGCTCACCCCATAGATACCAGTGGGGTTACTCAAGTGAGTAATGGGCATGGGTTTGCCCTGTCAGTTAGGAACAGTAATAGTGTTTTATTGCAGGCACTGCTAACTTAATTTTACTTGATAACCAAGGCCTGTGAAATTAAATTCTCTCTGCTTCGGTTGAATATCGTGATTCAGAGATCATTTCAGAGTAGGTCACTAATTTTGACAGGGACTGGCCCTCATGTTGTGGCAGAGTTGCTGGGAAGCAGGGAGCAGAAAGCTCATGGGGCTAAGGTCTGTTGCTGTTGACTCTCGTCAAAAGAATTGACAGAGTGAATCAAAGTTAATCATGGAGCAAACATGACAGTGGTTCTGGGATATATTGTATAATCCTGTCATTCATTGTAAATTGACCCAGGATTCATAGGTAATGTTACTGGACTTGTTTGACTTTAACTGTTAATATTGACATTTCAGAGCAATTCCCCATTGGGTGATAGAGACTTGTGATGAAGAGCATAATCAGTTTAGCAATTCCACTTCCTGGCAACTTCTAGAAGTCCTGAAAAGGTCTTTGGCTCTGAAGATGTCTACCACAAAGTATTTGTCTTGCACGCTTGTACACTACTCCTGTCCTGGACAGTGCTTTCGTTCCTTTTCTCATATTATGGCCAGATTAAAAAAAAACAATGAAAGCATAAAATTCAAAAATTACCCAAACTGGCTCTCTGCACATAAAATATTCACTGACTGGCTATTTCACATCCTAGAAATTTTGTTCCTTCAGTGGGATAAAATGAACAGCTGAAATTCATTCAAAGCAGTATACAAAATTGGACTTAGAAAATATCTGGCCCTCCTCTCACTGCAGGGCTGTGAAACATCAAACCTTAAATTTATGCCTTACAAGTATGAATGCTGTTTTTGCTGGGAGCTGAATCAGTGTAGTTTGATGGGGGGAGTATTATAAGCAGAGAAATCACAAGACAAGGGCTAAAGTAAATGATGATTTTTTTTTTTTAAAAAAAAAAAAGTGCTCAATTTGTAAACATTCTGATCTGTCCCATCAGAGGTAGATTTGCAGGCAGAGAGCAGGCGACATGGGAGAAGTGAACTGCCAAAACTGCACATATAGGTAATGTGTGTGCAGTCCTTTGCCTGGATGGTAGATTCCTTGGAGAAGACAGATACATTGCCAGCTTACAGCCATCCTTCTGATAATTGGGGCTGTAGAGAGGGCTCTGCTGGTCTAACAAGCATTGGTTTTGTGTGACCTACGTAAAAGTTCACTCTGGGTTATCAGCAATCAATTACCATGAAGCAGCAAAATAAGAGCAAATCCCTCTCCAACTGCAGAGCATAGGCTGTGGCTCTGACCAAAATGCAAACATTCACTGATCATTCACGTTGGTGGTTTCCCTGCAGTGTTCAATCTTGTCTGTAGAGCTACCAAAGATCTGGGACTGAGGAATCAGGACAGCTGGGATGGTGCAGGGTGTCCCTCTTTCCTGTCCATTTGTTGTCTAGAAGCAAGGGGTTTTTTTATGAAGGATTAAGAAGCTGGGAATGGAAAGAACTGTGGTATCCTGGCAGCACATCCTGCTCTTGAGCAGGGGAGTTTGAAGCACAGCCAGACCACTAGTGAATAAAATTCTGCCATATGTGATGGCAAAAAATTGTGAGACAGAATCAAGGTAATAAGAATTAAATGTTTATAAATGCAGCCATATAAACCAAATCTGAGGAAGTTGAACCTGCAGCAGAGGAAGGGCAGGTGCATGGAAGAGAAGTACTTTCCACCATTCCGCCATGTGCTAGCCAAAGGATTCCTATAGACTGCATTTAAGTTCACACTTTGCTATCCACATTTTTCAGGCCATTCACCAGCATTTCGACTGACTGCTTGGCTTCACTCAAATATCATCATTGACTTTTGAGGGCCCTTGCATGTATTTTGTGTGTTATGGAGACAGCTCTCCAGCCTGTATGCCTTGCACTCCAGATAACAGTGGTTCATGCTGCAGCTAGAAGGGTGTTTTATGAGCACTTCTAAATAGGATGAGCCAACTCTCATAAAGTACCCTTTTATTAGTCATATTACAGACCATTTTCCCAATTTCCTGAAGCTGAAGAAGGTGAGTTTTTCCCAGTTCCAGTGTGTGGGCTTGCAGCTTTTCCTGCTGTGTACAAAGGCAACAGAGTGGGCAGCCAGTGCCTTTGATAATCTGCATACTGAGTAAATCTTCATCAAAACCATACAGGGACACTCCTATAATTCACTCATCAGTCAAAAGACTCATTCTGTTGTGCCTTAAGTACATGTATGCAAGACAGTCTACACAGCTAGTTTGAAATGGCTAGTGTCAGCGTGGTGGCTCAATTTAATGGATCCAATAAGACTACTTGGTTAGAGAAAGGTCCCACAGTTGGTTTAATCCTTAGCAAGTTTGAGAATGATTCAGAATTGCCACAAGTGATTTATTTCTGAGGTTCCTAGGGCATAGTACACAAAGTTGCCCAAAAGGCTCAAAGCAGCAGATCAGGGTAAGACTGCAAGTGATTTGGCCAGTCACTGGAAAAAGCACAGATGGAAGAGGTAGCGTCCATTTGGGAAGTAATGAAACGTTTAGAACCAGTGAACAGTTAGAGGAAAATGTAATGGTACCTGCATTTATTTGAGTAAATTGCAGAATTTGTAGTGTGTATTTTACAGCTATGGAAAGCTCCTCCTGGACCAAATTGTACTGTATTACACTGATGTAAATCTTCTGATGTAGGAAGAACTTCCCCAAGCCTATTATCAGTATGATCAAGTGCAGAACTTGATTTGCTTAGTACAATTACTGCAGTTAATTACATCCAGATTCATAATTACAAATAACTTATATTAAAATTGTAGTAGAAGATGAACATGTTTTTGCAATTCATGATGGTAGCAGAAGCAGAACAGAACACGTACATCTGATTCTTCAGTTATAAGCCAACTTTCTCTCCTAGAGCGAATAGTCCCTGAATTACATTTACATGACCTTGGGCTGGGGATCTGCACACTCCCTGATGTAAGCATAGCTACCCAAATCACGTTTCCCTTGAGAGGAGATTATTTTGTGCTATATCAATCTGGTCCATGCAGGACTTGGAAAAAGCATCAGATGTTTAGGCATTGCAAATCCTTTTGCCATAGGCAAGGTTACTAATTAAAAAGCGTCAGCATACAGAAGCACCAGATGCAGCCCAACCAAGGATGAATGTCAAGGAATTGGCAAGGAAAAGGGAAAAAGCAAGAAAGAGGTTAGGAAGAGATCAGATGTTTTTTTTTCACAGAATGTTCCCTTTCTTTTCACTTGTCATTTCTTCCCAACCCGTTTGGTGGTATCTGACAACATTACTTCTTGAAGCAGGGTGTCTCATCAGCTGTATCTTACTGTGGAAGTTGCATATTGTGGCATTTCATATGTCGTGTCTGGTCATATCCCATCTTGTCACATTTTATTAGGTATGCTGTCATTGTGTGACACCTCGCTGGTGGCATGCAGTCACATTACAGCTCATCATTGCGTACATTGTTTTCTACGTTTCTGTTGATATTTCTATGGGACCTTGAATGTGACTTTGGAAAATGTTGAAATATGCTTCCAATTTATAACCACCATCAATTCTTTCAACTGAAACAGCACTGGATGCATTCTAAGTGTGAATAAACATCATCTGATGAAGGTTAATTGTGCTGAAAAGTTTTATTATCTCCACCATGTTGGTGCAGGGAAATCAAGGTAGAAAAGGCAGTTTCCTAAAGGCTGTGCAGTGAAGCCAGATTCCCAACAGCACTTGAACAGGTGTTTAAACATAAGCACAGGCTGAAGTCCTGCCATAAATTAACCTGAACTTGGGGTCTATGTGACTCCCCTAATGCATATTATGAAAAAGCTGGATGTTACTGCTCAGAATAGCTTTGTATAAGCCTGGCATAGTAGCAGAGGAAAATAGTGTTGATGGCCATATCTCCCTCTGGAGCAATTCTGTTTGTTTGGGTTTTTTTCTCAACCTGCTGTTGGTTATCTGTACACTTATGTTACAACTCCTGGAGTGGAAGCAGTGCAAATCAGGTGGGAAAAGAGGGTCCCCATATTTCACTGAATTCTTCTGCATTCTGCTCTAGCCCTCATTGCCATGATGGGTATCGCTTTACTCAGTTGGCATGAGCATCCTTTTGGGGCCTGCTCTGCAACACTTGGCACTTTGCTGACATAGGAAAGGGGTAGAACATATTCCCTGGAAAGTTGCTTGTTTCCACTACCATCCTTGTTTTGAACAACTAGCAAAAGATGTTGTACAATGGTAATTCTCATGGATTGAACTGACTGGTACTTTGCTTTTCACTAGTCTCATTACTCAGTGTTTTTAAACTGCTGTTGAGGGGATTAAAACTCATCTCTGGCATTTGCAAATAGCAGCGTATAAACACTGTGTGTTTAATAGTTATTCCAAACACACAGGCAAGATTTTCTTAGCAATCTCTTTAGGTTTTTTTTAAAGCAGTCCTTTGCTCTAAGTCAGAAGCATTAATTTCTAGGTAACAGGCACAGATGTCCTTCAAACCTCCAGTAAGTGGTCTCATTAAGTACTTGAGTAAAATGAAGAGTATTGCATCAGATGAAATAGCTGGGAATAAAGAGCTGTATTGTCTCTTGGATGGAGGGAAACTGTGTATGTTTTATATCCAAGAAAGACACAGAAATTGTTACAATGCATGAGAGGTGACAGGTGCTCCCCCAAAAGAAGGGTGGGTGTTTATCGTTCTTCTTTTCCACTGGTCTAGTAATCAGAAGAGAATTGTTTTTCTTGTTTAAAGTCGCGGTTTCCTTGATAAATAAAGCCTCAATTCCTGAGCCTCTGTGGACCTTCAGCATGGATGTTTTAGGGCTAGGTATTTGCCTTAGACTTCTGTGTAGCTGACAACTATAACATTTTTAGATGTAGTTTGCATGAGTCAGATTTGTGGGTGGATCTCTCTGATGGACTTAATTCAGGTTTTACCACTAATGTGTTAGTATTTCCATATCCAATTAATCATACCAAAGCATAGATCAATTTGAAGGAAGCACAAAAGTTATTCTTGTGTTATTTCTTCATTGCTTTCCAGGATTCTGTATCTTTGGTTCAGTATGTGTTAAGCAATACAATGCAGAGATTATCTCCTTTTCTGGGCATCTGCATCACTGGCAAGCTTAGTAAAAGTCCCCACAGCTGGATGTGGAAATATTGTGTCAGTATGTGAAATGTCTGCATGCATCTCCATAAGGCCCCTGTACAGGGTCAAGTGATACATTAGTAGTTTGGAGCACGTATGTGAATGTGACAGGTGCTCACAGATTTTGCCCATAATAATAGAATAAAAGAAAAAAGTCAATTTCTGCAAATAAGAGATCACAGTTGTCCTGTCTAATATGTCAAATTTCAATGAAAAATTGAAACCATTCGCTCAGTCTACGCTAGCTCGCTGTTCAGAATAGGTCACAGCATGAATTAGGAAATGCACATGGTCTCTGGTGATTTGGGGTTTTAATAGTCAGGATTTTTGTAAATCAGTTGAACAGTTGCATTGGAATTAAACATCAAGCCCTTATAGGAACTGATTTTCCTGATCTGTGACAAACTGGATGCGATTTCTATTTTATGATTAACAGCTCTTCTGATTCTGGTGTTGCGGTGACATGGAGTTCATCTTTTCATTGCTGTGGCATTCACGAGTGGTCATAGTAATTTATTTCAGGTGGTTAGTTGTAGCACATAACCTAGTAGGTTTTTGAATCAGGTTCCTATTGTAAATTGTTCCTGAAAGATTTTCCTAATCTTATTAATATTGACTGATTTTTTGTATTAGGATTTCCCAGGGATTGGTGGAGTCTAAAGGATTAAAGGCCTCTGAGTCAAGGATGACCTAGATTCTGGTAGATTTTATTATGCAAATCCTTACAATCAGAGGTCATTAATAGAAACATCTGAGGCTAATATGAGTTAATATATTTGAGTGCTCTCTGAAATTAATGAGCGTTTTGGTTCCAGGTGAGTACAGTACCGTTTATGTTTAAGTATTTCAAAACCATTTTGATTTAGAAGTGAACTCAGAAAGGGACTTAGTATCTTAAATGTCCAAATCCTTTTGGATGCTGCTGAAAGTTGGGTTCTGGAGACACTTTTGAAACTTTCTCCTCTGCCCTTTCTAACATGATCATTTCAAGAAAACAGCAGATTCCTAACAATGAAGCAAATACTCAATTTCACTTTCATTTTTGTAAAGGAAATTCCCTAAGCTTTTTTGTTATCTTAAGCGGAAAAATGAAATATGATGAACAGCAAGAAATTAAAAAGCTACTGGCTTTTCCAGCTGGAAACAGAAGGATGATTTATACACATGGGTGTTTTCTGTTCTGTATTTACGAAGTGCTCTATTACTCAAAGATCTGATAAGCGAAGAAAGTAGTATTTGTGAACAACCTGGTCTTTGCCTCTTATAGTCCAGCTGTCCCTACTGTTTGGATGGGTGCAGGGATCAGATCAAAACCAGGAAGATTCTGAATGTAATTCATATATAAATGCATCAGTACATTTTCCCTTATGGTGGCTTCCCAAAGTTCAGCACCTGGACCTCAGGCCACAAACGAAAAAGTTCTCTATTTCCTCCTTTAAATATGTTTTCATTCTTTTCTTTATTTCACAAGCCTGATTACATAATTTTATATATATATATATTTATTAATAGTTGCCCTTTCATATCATGCCTTTCTCCTGAGAATGTGAAAATATGTAAATAACCTGAGCAAAGACATTCCATTTTAGGCCATTAGAATTTTGCTATTTACGAATAAACAGAGGCGTTTACCCAAAATATTCAAAGCTGACTCTGAATACCTAACTGAAAGGCCTTCAGATGAAGCATATGTTTTAAAACTTGTTTTTATAAAGTCTGTCAAGCAAGGAGTCCGTAGCAGAGGTGGGGACAGAGCACAGGGAACTGGGCTCTCCCTTTTCTGGTATCATGAGCAGCTCTGGGACAGGTTCTGATTTTTATTACTTTGGTTTAGATCAGGGTGATATCCTTGAAGTCAGCAGAGTGCGTATAGTGTAACATTTGATGACTGGCCGTTTGGACCCTAATTGTGAGAAGCCTTGCCAGCTGGTGCTTAAGACACCCCTCTCTTCTCATTTTTCGTGGACACACAGAATTCAAATCTCGGAAGAAATCCTGTAGGATGGGGGTCCAGTGCGCCTCGTTTTGAACAGGAACATTTTTACCAGCTTTTTTGCCACCCCCACACAACGTCTGTCGTCTGCTCCCTTTGAGGCAAACTGCTTTGCGGCTCCCTGGAAGGGCCAGCAGATGCACAGCCCCGCTGCCGCCAGCACCGTGTCCTTTGACATCTCCCAGGGCACTGGTGCAATGGGCAGTTTCCTGCTCCCGTACTTCTCTGCTACCTTGCAGAATATACCAGCAGTATGTGGGTTAATGGGGCAGGCATGGCACAGAAAATAGTCTCTCCGGTGGAGTCATTAGGATTTGCTGGCAGACTGCCAGCTCAGTTGGTGCAATTTTACACTAACTTTTCAGAGCATGCTTAAAGGGGAAACCTCCATTTGCTTTAAGCTGTTACAGCCAAGGAGGGGCTGCTGGGGCTTGCCTGCCACTGTCCAGATCTCCGATGAACAGCTGGCTGGAAGTTCTCATCTAAGCACTTATTCAAATGATTTGTTATTGTTGTTTTGAAATTAGTAGTCAAGACTGTTTCAAATTAATGGATCTGCATGGGATTAATTGGTGATACTGCTGTCTCCTATATTTGGATTTTCTCAAAGTTAAAAAGCAGAGTCTGAGGTGAATTTTGAGGAGGGGGGTAAGTGGCAGAAAACCACAAAAAAACCAAATAAAAGGGAAAAAAAAAACCCAAACAAAACCCCTCCACAAAACCTGCTGCCTGGGAAGGCATAGCTGAGCAGGCACAGCTAGACATCAGCCAGAACCACACATACATACCAAAGATTTTAGGTCTGTTCTGCAACAGGCTTCAGCTGCATGTGAAATTAATAGCAGCTGATAGCACACAGCTCCTGAAAGGGTTAGGTTATCACAGCTGTAGGGCACTGTAATTTGTTACTTGTGTAAAGAGTTAATCAGAATAATGTAATTAGTTATTGTCATATAATAAACTGAAATACAAATTAATTTTGGAAAAAAATTACCTGATACTGTATTTATATTACTTTGTTGCTTAAAATGGAATTGTATCAACCAGAATCAATAACTGGTGTACCTTTTTGGTTTTAGAAACTTTAGGTCAGTTTTCATGTGAAGAATGCAGCCTAGTTAATGCTTAGTGATCTGGAATTAGAGAGCAAAAGGGTTAAATCTCAATCCCTCACTGATTTATATTTCCCTCCCCTCCTTCCCAGCTGTGGACATGGATGGAAGATCTGCAGAAGGAGCTCTTAGAGGATGTCTGTGCTGACTCCGTGGATGCGGTTCAGGAGCTTATCAAGCAGTTTCAGCAGCAACAAACAGCCACCTTGGATGCTACCCTCAATGTTATTAAAGAAGGGGAAGATCTAATCCAACAGCTCAGGTAAGCATCCACCTGGAGGACAGGTGTTGAGAAATCTGATGCATGCTGTGGTTTAGGTGTGCATAAACAGGGAACTATAAACTGGGATTAATTGGGAGAATTTATTAATTCTTTGCTTATTTATGCTTCTTCAAATTCTTTGAGTATTTTATTGAAATTGCAAGTGATTTGTGTGGACTGATTAGAGTAGCCTGGGGATCAGCATGGGTTCCTGTTTGACAGAGAGATTATTTATAGGCACAGTGAAGTGAATTGAAACAAATGTGTTTCAGGTGAATATTTTTAGTTGGTATTTATAGAAGATTGTTAAATGGTTGTGAGCCGAGGCCTTGTGATTTATATGGTTACTCCTGATGTAAGAGAAGTGTATTCCTCTTAATAAAATATACACGCCTGACAATCTTCACCCTTTCCTTTTGCATGCAGCAGCCTTCTATTTATCTTTGTCCACGTGGGGTTTATTCATACTGTCAAAGAGGGTCTTATACTGCCAGTTCTACTTGCGTTACAAATTAAACCAGCTCATTTTACCTGATTTAAAATACACGAAGAGGCTGGCTCCAAGAAGTTGGGGTTTTCTGCTTTCTCAGTCTGTAAGTGTAGTAGAACGCATGTTTTCAAAGTAAGCTTACAAAAAACTTGTAGTTGTGAGACCTCTCTCACTTGTTCTTTTTTATAGTGTTTTTCTGTGGCTTTAACTTTGTGGACAGCAGTGGAGTTTTCCTGCCTTTTAATGATGTTACTGAGCTCAAAACCAGGTCCAATACATACTCCTTAGATCTGTGTATTGTTACAGATTGCCCTTACCTACATGTACATAGTGTGTATGTTCTGTATACATATACAAAATGCAAATCTTCCAGGTCTTATGCATTTCACCAGGGACTGTCCCAGAGAGTTATGTTATCCTCCTCACCCTGAGCTTTTTAATCTGATGCCTTCAGTTCTCACATGAAAAGTGCGGAAAACCATGAGCCATGATAGGAAAAGCCTAAGGTGCTCTAGAGTGGAGTACATGATGAAGGGCCCTGGTGGAGCTCTGCCCTTAAGAGCCCTCCTGGAGTCCCTGAATCTTCTACTACAGCCATGTGCTGAGCTTTCCTCTACTTTTTCCTATCACGCTAGATGCAGAGTCTTCTCTGCTGGGTCAGAAAAAAAAATGTGAGATTTGAAAGGGCTTCTCTAGGGTTTGATTGTCATTCAGCCCTAGGCAGCCATGCAGGAGAGCCTGTGTAAATACCTAGTCTTACTGTATGTGGCTTGCCTGTATCACAGCAGGAGAGCGAGGGACGCAGGCTGTGGTATTGCTTGCCGACATCAGAGTTGGAAAGGAAGGATCAGGAGTAGGCATAGCGAGGCTCCATCCATCCATTCAACTTTGCTGATAAGTGGAAAGGAAACATGCTGTGTTTGGTAAGTGAGCTGCCAGGAGGAGAGGGTTTTAGCTAAGAATGTATGGCCAGCCTTAACAGATCCGTCAAAGGTCTGCATGGTAATTTGCCCTTATGCAAAGGAACTTTTTGCAAAGTTTAGATCATTTCTATGAGATCACAAAAATGACAGTGAAATTCTGAACTAAAGATTTTTTTGTTGTTCATCCCACCTATTGGCATAACATCATTTCAGCATGAACACCCATGGAGAAGAGTCTGAAAGGGACCCTGTATAAGCCCATCAGGTGGAGCATGGGGTGGTTTGTGGGGCTGCAGAAAGTGTCTTTATTGAAGGAGTCCCAGTGCTGGCTGTGGGATTGGTCTAAAGGATTTTTGCTTGCACCTGAGTCAGTAGGAAAGAAGCACATGGAGTTGGAGAGTGGCCAGGGCAATATTTGGAGCTGAGAAATCAGTGGAGCATCAGTATGTATAGCAGTTATTGGAGAAAGGCTGGTGTAGTGGCTGCAAGGTCATGCAGGGGAAGAGGTGAATTGGGAGATGTCATGTGGGACTTCAGCTTTTTTTAGTGTAAACTTAATCAAATCTTAATTTCAGTCTTTGAGAAGTAAGGCTGCCCTCAGTTTTGAGACTTTTTTTGAAATTGGTGTCATGCCTAAACATTTGTGAAATGCCAGGACAGGTTTTGTGGCAGCTCTATTTAATGAAGAAATGTTGGTTTTGAGGTCTGGCTTGTGTTCTGGGCGGTGAGCAAGGTGGAACAGGGTGAGCATTTTGCTCAGTGATCCCCTGCTTTTGTTAAAGTTAAGACCAAACACAGAGCAAACAGTTGTCTGAAGGACAGAAGCCCTGAACACACGCAAAGATTTGCAGAGCTGAACTGTCAAGACGATGTCTGATTCAAGTGTTGGTTTTGAGCTCTCTGACTAACTGCAAAGCCTGTAACACGATCCTGCACTCTTTCAAAAAGTGAAGCAGAACTGTGTAAGAAGAACATGAAACCACCTGTGCGTGTGCACACTCCAACAGCTTTTGTGGCTGCTGGCAAAAGTAAAGAACACACAGATAAAGGAAAGGAGGAGAAATTAGAATTGCTGCAATCTTTCCGTAACAGAGCAATGCATTTCACAGTGTGGATCACCTTGTACCTGCCATGAAGAATAGCTGAAGATTGCAAATGCTACAGCAATGAAGAGAATGAAATACACTGCTCTTATCAAGCATGTCATAGCACAGGTTAAAACCAATAAAATTAATGGGGCTTTGAAAAATTTTGTTTCTTGTCCTTATCTCTGAGGGAACAGATATTGGTTTAGAGAAGATGATTTGTGTAATGGCACTCTGCGTCTCCTCCAGATAGCTTAGGAAAAGCTCAGCTGCCTGAGCTACTTAATACAATGCCTGGGACTGCTCTTCATGGAAGGGTTTCAGAGCCTTCAGTGACTGCACCAGGAGACCATACCTATGAAGAATAAACCAGGCCTGGCTAGCAACATTGTATGTGTCATGGTTAGCATTGGAAACATTATTGTCACTCTTCCTTATCAGTGTTTTACTGAGGTGATCATCATTCTCAGCAGTCAACATGAAGCACATCTTTTGAACTGCATTTCTAGGAGTGTTGCTGGGGGCAATATTTCTGCACATCTGTGAAAGGCAAAACAATGACTTGCTCCAGTGAGATGTGAAAGAACAGGAATGTTAGGGGCAAGAAAAAGGCAATGAAGAGTTATGTATCTTGCCTTCTTTACAGTAGTTCAGCATATGAGCTTTTGATAACAGCTATGTTTCACTGAGCTTTCTTCCAGTTAAAGTACAGAAAGTGGTTTCAGGAGCACAGCGTTCATTCTGAACAAACTCAACAGCAATGCACTAAGCCCAATTTTATGTTCCTCAAAGTTTAGTTTGTATTTTTTTCCAATAATTTCCCTGCATTTCATAACTCTTAATTCTTAACTTTTCAGAGACTAGTAAGGATCTTTTATGAATTCTTTCCCAGAATTTCTCATCACCAGACAGAGCAAGAAATCTTGTAGTGGAATCATAGAATCATAGAATCATAGAATGTTTTGGGTTGGAGGGGACCACTAGAGGTCATCGAGTCCAACCCCCCTGCAGTCAGCAGGGACACCGCCAACTAGATCAGGTTGCTCAGAGCCCCATCCAACCTGGCCTTGAATGTTTCC
>NW_009260026.1:1737283-1759524 GCF_000687185.1 Egretta garzetta | reverse complement strand
CTTCCGATCTCTACATCGGCCAATTCCCTCAGGACTCTGGGATGCATCTCATCAGGTCCCATGGACTTCTGTGTATTCAGGTTCCTCAGGTGGTCAAACATGGAAACATCCAGTCTCAGAAATTTCTTTTTCTGGAAGGACATCTTTCTCAAACCAGACTATATAGGGATTGCCAAGGCCTTATCTGAGGAGACGGTGAAAAAATTCCAGATTATTACACTTAATTTTTTGTATTACATCAGCTCCTGAAATGCAAGTGTGGCTTGATTTGAGGAGTGAAATGTTTAATGAAAAAGAATTTCTAAAACCAAGTGTGTCTTTAGATCCCAGGAGAGATTATTCAACACCAGTCCTGAATAATTCATTGAGTCATTTAGATAATATATGAATAGTAATAATCCTGCATTTGAATGAAGACATATTTCATGTCCCTTTATAGAAGACAGGTGCTGACTGAAGGAAACAGAACTTAATTGAATGTGGCCTCAGATTAAGCTGCAGTTTCAAAATCTCACCTTGTGATCTTCATTCATCCTTCCTCTGTACAGCTCAGAGACCTTGTGGTCACCAAGAAGGTGAAAACACAAGACCGAGAGGGGCAGAAACCATATCACCTGGAG
Organism: Egretta garzetta; assembly: GCF_000687185.1. Taxonomy (NCBI): domain Eukaryota; kingdom Metazoa; phylum Chordata; class Aves; order Pelecaniformes; family Ardeidae; genus Egretta; species Egretta garzetta. The sequence continues at coordinate 1,758,904 of NW_009260026.1, read as the reverse complement.
AGAGTAATATTGGTGTAATATTCCCTTATAAACAAGGGAAGTTGGTAGTACTTGCTTCAGTATAGTGCTGGAGCATCTGCAGCTCAGTGTTCCAAACATAAGTGTTCGAGGAAAAAAGAGGTGAAACACATGCAAAGAGGCAGTTAATAGTATTCTGTATTTTTAATTTTGTTCTTGAGCTTCAGATGTTTGGGCAAATACTTGTTCTGTTCCATCAAGACACATAATGAAAAGAGAATAACATGTGTTTTGTTGCCTTAGAACCTCAAAGGTGTGTTTTAAACTTACCTAAAATGACTCTGTGTGTCAGTGCCTAGTTTCAATTTATAGCATCTGTAAAAGGTTATATTTTTTCTCAGTTATGCTCACTGACAGTGTTTGATTAACATTTAAGTTGACTGTACATTGTTTTGATCTGACCCTATGTGATTATAACTTCCAAAGAGCAAAGCACAAGCATGTCGGTCAAGTTCTGTAGAAAACTACGAATGCTTCGCTAGGTATTTATGGAAGGAAAATTCAACCCAGAAAAGGGAAATAAAAGCCTAAAAACTGGGAACACACTAGCGCTCTTCCAGAGCGGAGAGACTTTGTGGGCTTCTCTGCTCAGCAGCCCAGGTCAGCTGGCCAGAAGAATGGCTCCCAGCCACATTTGGTCCCTGTGGACAATGCGGGGGCCTGGCAGCATTACCTGACATGTTGCTTGTGTTCCGATATTGCCAGCCGGTTTGCTGCATGCGTGGGAGTTTGTTGGTGCACAGTATGTGCTGTGGGATTTGTAATTGTCCCCCCCACCTTCTCAAAGGTGGAACTGGAGACCAATAGAATCATAGAATGTTTTGGGTTGGAAGGGACCCCTAGAGGTCATCTAGTCCAACCCCCCTGCAGTGAGCAGGGACACCGCTAACCAGATCAGGTTGCTCAGAGCCCCGTCCAACCTGGCCTTGAATGCTTCCAGGGATGGGGCTTCCACTGCCTCTCTGGGCAACCCCCATTACCCCTTGTCCTGTCACAGCTGGCCCTACTGAAAAGATTTTCCCCATCTTTCCTATAGGCCCCCTTTAGGTATTGAAAGGCCGTAATCAGGTCTCCCCGCAGCCTTCTCTTCTCCAGGCTGAACAAGCCCAACTCCCTCAGCCTGTCCTCATAGGAGAGTTGCTCCAGCCCTCGGATCATTTTTGTGGCCCTCCTCTGGACCCGCTCCAACACTGCCATGTCCTTCTTGTGCTGAGGGCTCCAGGAAATATCGTTGGTAAGACCTGCTGGCTTACCCACATGACCCTGTTATCCTACCAGTGCACAGGTCTTTCCAACAGTGTATTTGATAGGATTTTCAGTTGGCTTGGTTTAAGTATGCCAAATAATGCAGCTGCTATCGTGCCCTTGAGTGGGATGGACAGAGAAAACCATTGCATCTAAATCTTGGTTTAGCTGAAATACCAAAGCCAAGATTAAGTTATGGCTTCAGAGTTTCATTACTGGTTCTTGTTAAAGTTAGGAGACTTTTTGTGGCACCTTTGAGGATAAATTTCAGCTCTTTATGTCTGCAAAGGCTCTTTATCCATAAAACTCTCACTGAAAAAAAATTAACTGAAGGCATAACAGACTGTAGGTGAGCCTATTGATAGAAGTGAGAGCACAAATAGAAAACTGTCAGGACTGTCCTATGTCCATGCTAAGACTTCTTTCAGGTACAGCGAACTTCCTCTTGGTCCTGGCCCATCAGTTGAAGGGCTAGCTCCCTTCTGCTGCCTGAATATGGATGGTGTAGATGGAGTGGTATCTGACCTGTCACAGGCATGCATCATTTCACTTACCCTAGTGAAAAGACAAGTCAGAGTCTGTCTTGCAGTGTTTGAAAGGTTTTTTCCTTCAGTGGAGTTTTTTGTACTGTATTCTGCATCTATTGCTGTACTATGTAATCTGGAGGAAATCAAGGCATCCCTACCCCTTGGTCTAAAATGCTGATCATTCGTATTCAGTTAGTCTGTAAGTAATAAAGCAAATGTACAGAATTAACTTGTAAAGGTTCAGGTGGCTAAATAGCATCTCTGAGCTTGGTGTGAGCATAGGCTGGAGCAGGTCACTGTAGGTTTAAAGGGGATTGCCAGCCGGTCTCCTCAAGAGAGCCATTGAGATTGATGTGTCATTCCCCTCCCAGGTGTGTAAGGCCACAGTGTCACGGCACAAGAAAGGATGATCCCTGTGTTCAAACTCTGTGCTGAGCTCAGGAGCTGCAGGATTTCTGCGAGTAGAAGGCATGAGAGTTGCACACACCTTCCCTCAGCTCTTTGTGCTTGGGTTTGCTTCTCAGCAGCACACAGAATCACAAATGTGTAGTTCTTGCTCTTTTGCCTGCCTTAAAGCTCAGCTTTAACCTGCTCTCTGCCTTGCTACAGGGACTCCGCCGTTTCCAACAATAAGACTCCACACAATAGCTCCATCAGCCACATTGAATCTGTCCTTCAGCAGCTTGACGAGGCCCAGGTACAGATGGAAGAGCTCTTCCATGAGAGGAAGATTAAGCTAGATATTTTCCTTCAGCTCCGGATTTTTGAACAGTACACCATTGAGGTAAGAGCTAGCTGCATGACCTGAGAAAGGTAGAGCTGTGGGAGAGGGAGTATATGTAAACATACTCTGTTAGGATACACCTGGAGCTGTTCGATTATGCTCAGCTGTCCAGTGAGGAAGAGGGAGGGAGAGTTATAAACAGGTTTTAAATTTGGTGTGTGGAAGCTAAATATATGCTTTAGGATATACTGCTAGAATGCACTGAAATAGATTTGTGTCTGCTTCACTGACTATGCTGAGAATCTGCCTGCTTTACAGAGAAGCTTTATAAGATGCCCCTGTTACAACTCTTTGTTGACATTAGTCACTCAGAGCTTTGAAAGTTCTGTATTGCTTATTAGTGAGGATTGTCTCTTCAGATACAAACACAGATGCATACAAACAGATACATGCTTGGCTTTAAACCACTGAGTGCAAAAACATGTTATGCATGAAAGGAAAGGATATTTAAAAGACTGGTTTTTTAAGCCTCACAGTGGATTTATTTTAAAAGGAAATAAAACTTAAAAAAAAAAGAGGGAAAGTTAAAGTATATTTTTATGTCCTCATGCAAAACAAGGTCTTTCAGTTCTGTTTTGAAATCAAAAGCACTGGATGGAAAATTCATTAAAACATTTAATAACTGAGGTATTCCTGGACAGAGAAACTTTAAAATTACTCCAGCCAATCTCATTAATTACCTGCTGTAATTCTGATAGGACAACATGCAAAAAGAACATCATGCAAATTAACTTGTTCACAAAATCCACGAAAGCCATGTGCCAGCGCTTACATGCCTTCTGGGGTGTGTTCCTCCTACTGTATCCCACTGGTGCTTGTTCACGTCGTGGAGCACCTTTAAGTGTTTTATGATGATATATTCCTGAAGGCATTATTTGTAAATCTGTAGGTAATGTCAAGGTGAGTACTGATAATTAATGGGAGCCTTAGGATGCTGTGTTATATTTTGTGTTTATTTTAAGACATGTCATGATGAATTATAGAATCATAGAATCGCTTTGGTTGGAAAAGACCTTTAAGATCATCGAGTCCAACCTTTAACCTAACCCTGCCATCCCACCACTAAACCATGTCCCTAACATGGGATTATGTCTGCTGCGACTCAGTAGTTAAAAGGAGTTTTTACCTCACCTATGAGCCAAGACAAAAGCTAGGACATCACCTTTCATATAGTAGAATATCTTTCATTATAGTAGAATAAAAGGCTGGAAACAGAGGGATTTAGGCCTCTTGATCTATTATTGGATTCCAGCGATAGAAATCAATGAAGAGTATCTGTTGTGACTGCATAGTTAGGTGGTGTACTGAAGTCTGTTCTACAGTGCTTGTTATTTATGTAAATTAGAAGAATTTCATTTTACTTACCAGTTTGTATATAGCTTCCTTGATGTGGAGAGACAGTATTCTTTGTGACTATGTGTGTATAAGTATAAATGTATGTATTTCATGTCAGATAACATACTTTGCCTTAAGAATGCATTCAGAATGCAGGAGCCTGCAGTAACTGTAGTATCTCCTATATTCAAATAGGAGATATTTTGATACAATGGTGTGGGAACTGTTGAATAATTGAGACTTTTACTCTAAGGATATAAATGGGGTGTGAATGAGTATACTTGTACATACCTATAAATGGAGCCTGCGTTTTCAGAAATGAAGCAAAAAAAAAAAAAGAAAATATGTGCTTCTGGAACACCCATATGTGTCTGTAGGCAGTGTAAGGTGAACCCACGTGAGTCATTCATGAAGATCTCAGCCTGTTTCACTGCAAATTCTAGGTCTGAACCTAAAATTCTAGGTCTGAACCTAGATGCTGATTTAAGTAAAGATCTTAAAAAAAAAAAAATCACTGTTTTCAGATTCTTTTTCTTTGTACATAGTCTTTCAGTCAGAAGTCTCAAAGGCCATTACCACTGGGGGTTGCTTTACTTATGGGGCAACCAAGGCATCGGGAGATGATGTGACTTATCCTAGTCCCCTCCATATGTGGTGCCAGAGGTGGGAATACTGTGTGGATCCCTCTGTTTTGTTTCTGCATGACTCCTACTTCTGTGTAATCACAGACACATTTGGAGTGGCTGTGATACATTGAAGATATTTAAAATTGGAAATGTGCTTCAGAGTCTTCTAAAATCAGATTAGCTAGAAAGGATTTTAAAGAAAATCACCACCTAGTTGTCACTGTAGATTTGCTATTTTTTGTCGTAAGAACATCTGAATTCCCTCTGCAAGATTAATATTACAAGGAAATCTGAGAACATGTTTCATAGGGAGTCTATGGGCAGATGATTTTATTTAGAAAGATCCCTCTTTCTGAAAAATAATTTTTATTTTAGAATAATTATGACAATTTATAACTGAACACACAATGAAAAATACATCCAGGTCAGTATCTTCATCTTTATACGTACATTTAGTGCTTAAACAAGAAAAACAGTTTGATGGATAATAAAAAGAAAGGCGATTTGAAATAAAACATTAAACAACACATGCATGCTATGCATTTCAAACAGCAGCTGAATTGGCTCAAACTGACACAATAATGATCCTCAGAAAGTAGATTGCAGTCAGTTGCCTCAGCCGTATAATAAAGATCCCAAGTCAGTAGGAACCTGTTATCAAAATTAACAAAATTATCTCATGCCATTATTGAGAAGCAAAAAGATTTTTTGATCACCATAATTAAAAAGCATGTAGTATTTCTGATGGTTGACTATTCCAAGCTTTTAATGGGAAAAGATGATGAAATTTAAAACAGGAAATTAAGTTTGTTTTTTTTTTTTTTACTAAAGACAAGTAGCATGAGCTATGAGTGGAAATGTGTTTAGGTTTTAATTTTCCATAATAACCTAGATCCTGCATAGATTCAGAATGGTGAAATAATGTGTACTGGTATGATTGTCAAATGAATTTCTCCTTTTCTAGTCTAGATAAGCTCCCTTCCATCTGTCCAAAGAGCAGTTCCGTATTGAACACATCCCTAATGAAACCCCTCTACCTGCTGCAGCTGCGTTAATCTCTCTCCTTCCTGCACTTGCACAAACCGTCTGCAAAAAATGGGCCCTCCACCTCACAAACTTGAATGCCCTTGTCCTCTTCGCTGCTTCTCTCTTGTCAGAAACTGAGTTTCCCATTTTTCCCCTTCAGGTCTGTGTTCTCACCCTTGGTTCTTGGGTTCTTGTGCTCCAGGGAATCCCTTCTCATGAGGACCCTTCCTGGGAACCCTGGTGAGAGAGAAACCTTGCATCTGTCTAGTGGAAGCCAGAGGGATGAGGCTGTGGGAGCCCATCTGCCTCTAACAGCTTTAGGGAAGGCTGCACATTAGAGCTTGCTCTCAGACAGTAGTTACATCTCGTGTTGTCTCCTTCCATCCAGTTTGGTACCAAACATTTTTGAGTCTGTTAATTTTCCCTACTACCCTCTCTATCTCCTTTCTAATTAATAATGCAAACTGAAAGTATTAGGAATTTTTCAAACTCACAAATGGCAATTGAGTGATGGGCCTGTAGTTTTATTTAGAAAGTGTCTGACTGTCATTTGTTCTTTGGAAACTTAACCTGCTTTTACTGTTCTCCCCAGATATGGAAACCCATGCCATAGATCCCATAACCCTTTCCTTTGGCACTCCTTCCTAAACTTGCACTGTACCCATTTGCATTGTAGCCTTCATGGTTTTTTAGCTTTTATATAATCTTCTCTCCTTGACAGAGGTTTGGAGTCCAGACAAACTTCGGAATTAATGATTACTGCATGAGCAACACTTACTTCCATCTATTTAGGCATCATTGGACCTTTTCTTGTACCTCCATGAAATCTGCCAACTACTGTTGCATTTTGTCTTCAGGAAAAGTATTTTACATAAAGAGAAGCCACCTGCCTATTTCTTTGGCAGGGCAGACCAGCTGCATTCATTTAGGACTTCTAAGGACTTTGAAGCAGCACAGGCAGCTTTTGTGTTGTACTTGAGTCAAGGCAGGTTTGGCACCTATGAATTTGGACACGAACCCACAGGCACATAGCATATGCTGCCTGTTCTTTCTTGCCTTAATCTCATTATATTGACTGATATTTACACTCTGGGTTCTTGGGGTAAATTATGAAATCCAAACTATGACAACACCTGGAAACAGACATAACAGAAACATGAGAGCTCCTAGCTATCCCTATGGGAGGCTATTCTGCCTTAGGTTTTAAAACCATAAAATGACAACCCATTCTTTATTTAGGGAACGTGTCTAACTTTGATGCCTGATATGTTTTATTCCTTTACCAAGTCATTGCGCATTTCAAGACAAGATGGGATCATTAGGATTATATGGTTGGCCTTTCTATAGGATACAGACTTCAATTGAGTTCGTGCAGCCAACCAAGTAACTCAGGAGATTTCATGCAATGTGAATGTGGTCGCTGATCCACTACGAGGAAATAGGGTGTAAGACTTGAGGGACGATAGCTGGCAGACATTAGCGGCAGCGCTGGCACCACACTGAGCACATTATACGTATGAAGCACAGTCTTACTGCAGAGTTACATCCTCAGTAAAATCTGTCAAGTGTACTTTGTTCCTTGCTTCAGAAATAGTCATTTAAAGGCTTATTAACCATTGTTTGAATGAATGCTAAGATACGGTAAAATGCTAAGCAAGCGCATAAGAAACAAATGGCAAAATGCACTGAGTTGCAACCTCTAACAAAATTGCTGCCATCCAGAGTCTTTCTGCATATTTTTTATTTATATCTTTTGTAGAGAGATGATCAAATTCACTTGTAGGCCTCCATAAAACTCTGTGACTGAGAACAGGAATGATCTCACCCAATACCTGTCTAGCAACAGTTGTTGGTTACCTTCAAAGCAACTTCCCTCTCCCTTTCCCAGAGCTGCCCAGCTCCTTACCTTGTGCGTGTTGTCTTGTTTCCTGCAGTGCACATGGATCTGTGCAGTGCTAGACAAAGCCTATGCACTGTAGCCTTGAGCAAGTCCTAGGCCAAGACATAGTCCTGGAAGGGATTATGGGGGTTCCCACTGTACTGTATAAATTTGATGTTGTATGCCATTTATTATCTTTCAAAAAAGCCCATGATCACTAAAATCTTCACCTGCTGGATATCTAATTTTCCACCATTCAGTCTCTTTGGCTCTATTTCACCCGCTAATTAAATTTTTCAGCCTTGATTTCACTTGCTGGCTCTTCTGGCTGTTCACATCCATCCCTGAGCATGAGTTTAGAAGGGAACGGGAGCCAGCTTTCACAGTAGTTTGCTTCACTGTTATTTACAACTCACTTGAGTTTCCAATTCCGGGTTTATAAATTAGCAGAATCTTTCAAGTGAATTAGCTGCCTGTGTGAAGGTACAAGATGTTTTATAGCCCCTCACTGACTTATAGCTGACACTCAGATGTCAGCTTCTTTAGGAGAAATAAGAATTACAGAGATCTTGAGATATATTTGCAAGAAAGGGAAAGTAAGAAAAATTTCGGCCTCTTCTGTTCATAAACTGGAATCCTGTAATATCTCATGCTTAGTGAGCTTTTGTTTTTCTTTTACATACGTACCTAGTTTTCAAACTGCACATCGCTTTATTTTAATGAAAGCAAGTACTAAGCTGTTCTGGGCACCCTGTCTTTGGGAGCCAAATTCCATTGTTTCTCTTGCTATTTTGGGATTCGGGAGCCAAAAGCACCAGAGCAGAATATCACTGTGGCAGCCTTTTCACACTTCAGTGGCCCAGGTCCCCACTAAGCCAGTGTGGCATCTCTGTCTGTTGTCAAAAAAATGGGGGACAGTATTGTCATACTGCACAGCATCAGCCCAAACCAAGGCCTGAAAGAATGAACAGCAAACTTTCTGCTTACATGATCTGTAGAAGTGACAGTTTCATTCACCCTTTCCTACCTGCATCTCCTCTACCATATACCTTCAGTATTAGTCTGCCTGTAGATCCACTTATACAGTCACATCCAGTCCTCTGCTCTACTATAAACGCTGAAGCAGAGCCAAGTGCTGTTGCCCCTGCTGTCCCTGGTGTCCAATCTCTAGTACGTGCCTTAGAGATCTGCTACTCTGCTATATCCCCTTTCTTTCTGCACTCACAGGCACTCCATTAGCATCCAAGAGTTAGAATTAGCTTTTTTTGAGTCCTTCCTGGATCGTATCTGACCTCTCATCTCATTCATCCTCACTGTCTGTTCATCCTAGCTGTAGGGCTGCCACCTTTTTTTCTCTTGAAATGAGGTAGATATTCCCTTTTCTTTATTCTGAGCTCTGTACAGATCTGCCCTGTGCCTGTGTAACTGTTCTTCCTGTCCTGCCTCATTCCTGTGCTCTACCCACTCTTCTCACCTTTGCTCCTCCTCCTACTTGAACCGTCATTTCTCTTGCAGCCTGCCTCCTACGTTTGCTCGTTCTTCCCAAGCATCTTTACTCTTTCTTATGAGCCCACTCTCTTTGTGTTGATAGCTTCTGCTCCCAGGATAGAACTTTCCCTCCTCCTCATATGCCCTTCCTCAGCCCATACTTCAAAATATCAGCTCCTATGTGATTCATTTGCCATGTAACATTTATTTTCTTTTGCTTGATTCTTCATTTTCCCTCTCCACCTCCTTCAATTGGCAAACAAAATTTTCTGGTTGGCATTAAACAAGATGACTTCAGGTGTCAAACACTGAATTGAGGCCAAGCAAGCAGCATTCAAGGCTCAGCAGCACCATTTGTAGAAAATCTTAGCAGCAGCATCAAATAAAAGATACTTGGGATTTAGATATGAAAATATTGCAGATGTGCAATTGCCTGCATAAGAGCCGCTGCAGCTTGGATAGGCTTTTTGGCCTAATTCACAAGCAGGCTGAAATGTAGGCATGAGATGGCTGGACTGCTACTGTTGTTATTATTACTGCTATTACTTTTACCTGTGTACCTCTTCTCCATATCTCTCCTCTTTCTCCAGGATTGAAGATGAACATGTCTGTCTCCTTTCAGTCATGTTATCTGCTGGTGTTGCAACACAGTAAATGCAGGAAGCAGCAAAAGCAGAAGTATTGCAGCAGTGGAAATTTGGGTATATTAGGTTGCTGCTTTAGGAGGAGTCCTGCCTAAAGAGTATGTGGTCTAGACTGTGGTCACTGTGTCTGCACGAAAAACAGACCCAGCTGACATAGTCTGTATATCTACTATAGCCTTGTGATAGTAGCATGGAGCTCAGCACAAACCCAGTATTTGCTCATGTGCTGAAGTTAACTCTTGTGCTGTCTCCACTGCTCTGATAAGGATATCTCAGGTATCTCATTTGATACTAGGTTGGTTTCACTACTAACACGAGTTCCCCTCCTGTTATCATGGCAGCAGGAGCATCTATTTCAGGTGAAGAATGAAGAAATGTGCTTTCTAGGCTCATTGTCAATCAATAGCTTTGTCAGGTCTTTCTCTCTCTTTAGTACTCTGGGGTCACTTGACCTTCCTTTAGTAGTAGGGAGATGTTTCTTGGCCACCAACCTTATATGACCTGCAAGGAAGGAGCAGTCAGCCAGAGTGTGGCTAACAATCTGTGCACCTTTCCTTGGTAGTGTGGGCATCTGGGAACGTCTGCTGCTTTTGCTAATGTGGACCTGTGCATGGCCACTGTTGCTGCTCTTGTGACCCTTCTGCTTTGGTATAATTTCTCTCTCATGCCACAGCAGAACAGAGCAAGAGCTCAGGGCTTCTCTTGCAGCAGGGCTTCTCTTCTCTCGGGGCATGTGAGAGAGGCTAAGGTCTATTTAGAATCACAAACACAGGGAAGTAAAGTGAATAAACATAAGAAGTGCTGTCAGTTCTTTCCACCAAAAACCTAGCAGGTGGACAGAGTAAACTCTAATCAGCCATTCTTCTGGGTTAAAAGGGAATTAAACAAGTTCACGGCCAAGTGAGCCTCGTTTATGAGACAATTCCTGACACAGGCCCAGTGCATTGGCTCTTACCACAGCTTAAGAGATAGGACGCTTTGTTTGATGTGGTTCAAGTTTCACCGTATATGTCAATGCCTGACCAATCTGTGAAAGCACCCAAAGTCCTTTTAGACTTGAAAATACACATCTGTAGTTAACAGAGCTGCCTAATTACAGCTTCTTCCTGAAGAAAAATAAATCATTTTCCCTATACCCAAGTCAAACCAGTTAGGGACTCAAATTCATACTCTGGGACCATTTCCAAATAGTCCAGTTTGAAGTACAGAAAATGCTGGGATTTTGAGGCATTGGCTGTACAGACAGAAAAGGAAATGTCTTAATGAGATATGCAAAGCAACATGGTCTCTGGGATAGGGCACCAGATTGGGATTCAGGAAACCTGGGTTGTTATCACAGCTCTGCTATTGCTTCTTTGCCTTGTGTGCTTTAGATTCCCTTCTAGCCATCTGTTTGTCTCAGTTACTCAGAGCAATGTACCCAACCTTCCTGTACATACTTCGCCTGAGAAATTTGGTGATGTTCCACCTCTCCCTATGCCTGACTCCTTCCTCTCTTCCCCTAACCCAGCACATGGGATGATTGTCAGTCCTTCATCTTGGAGGCAACTTCCCTCCTTCCTTCCTTCCTTCTCCCCTCCATTGGTGGCTGTGCTCCTGGCCGCTGCAGAGCTGGCACTGGGCTAACAAGCCCTGCTAGACCTGTCTGATTGTCCAGAGCCACTCCAGTGCAGTCTTAGCCCCTGGTCCTGGTCTTGGCAATGTGAGATGGAGCCACCTGGACTGGCCTTGCATCCTGAGGATGTCCTGACTGTCGGTACTGCCCTTTCCTCTTTGACTGATTTGAACTGGGGAGTGTGGATAGTGGAGCATAAATCCCTCAGTGCCCTGCAATGTCTATTAGGACAGGTAAATATTTAGATGCAGCTGCTCCTGTGGGGGAAGCCTGGTGAAAGCTGTCTGCTGACATGAGTACAAGGAGCACTGGTTGACTGGGAGGCAATCCCTCCCTTGAATGATGATGCCTCTCTGCTAGAGACCGCTCTTGGGCACTCATGTCTAAGGGGCAAAAAGCAGTACAGTCAAGAACAGCCATTTCCCCTGTGCTCGAGTGGAAGCTATTGTAGATTTAATGATAAAAGCAGTGCTGCTCAGTGTCCCTTCCACAGCCAAGACAAAAAAGTTATTAAGAGAAACAGCACCATAGCAGAGAGGTTTGGCCAGGCAGTTTTGTAGAAGTGCTGGATCTCAGCATGCTTGTTGGAACACTTGTTGATTCCTTCATGTGTTCATCAACGACTCCCCTGACAGTTCAACCCTCTGAAAGATTTGCATTTTCCTGTCCTGGGGATGATGTCCATAGGCATAAATGGAATGGAGGGATTCTGATTTGATCAGAATCCCCCAATCGTAGCATCATGGCTGTCAGAGCAAACTAATGTAACAGGTTCTTTGATTGTTTTAATCTTTTCTATTACTGTCACTTATAAATGCTGTTAGATATCTTCCTAAGTGTCTGTGCATGGGAATGTTCACAGGAAATTGGGAAGTACTTTGTGAATCCTTGCAAAATTTCGAATAACTATGTTTTAGCAGCCTGCCAATCAATGCAATGAATTCAAACAGACAATATTTTTAATAGCTCATAAAAAATAAAATTTTTCTGATTCACTTATCTCACATGGCTTTCCATTAGAAAGAGCAGAAAGGGCTTTATTGCATTATTGAACTTTAAGTGTTATTGTCATGTGTGTAGGAACCTACATTAATTCCGTTGTCTGTAGTTTGAAACAAGGTCAAAACCACCTCAGTTCTGATTCCTGTTACCTGAGGACCTGTCTCTAAATGTAAATGTATCTAGTAAAACCCTTCTCCAGCATCTACTTTGACCATTTCTCCGTAACTGTTAAATCTGCCAGTAAGCCTCCACAGTTCAGGAACTCCAGCTATGACATGTGAATGAATCTGAGGCTGCTGGAATCAGGAATGGGGCCAAAGAGACTGTAGAGATAGCTATTATTTAAAGGTAATTGAGTGGAATGGGCAATGGAACAAGCTGAAGAAAAATAGAAGCCCCTCAGGGTGTCCACACTCTGCCTTTCGCTCTGCAGCTGAGGTCCCAGGTTCTTGGTTAGTAAATCTACTTTTCTGCTTCCCAAAAAAAGAGCCTAAAGACTGCTTATGTTTTCCCTTCTAATGCAAAACTGTGTACTCCCACCCATGCTAATGTGAGAAGGGCCGAGAGACAGTTCATTTGGGTTGCCTTCCTGTGCCTGCATTTGATACAAATTGTGCTTTCGGGAAAGGAAAAGTGAATAGAAACTCTTGAATCTTGGCTACTTAGGAAGTTAAGCATCTCACCACACACGGGCACTTTCTTTGGTGAGAAACAGAACTTTTCACTGCATCATAGCATGCACAAGTGGCAATTCAGATACCTAGTTTTATCTCTCCTGAATCTAGCTATGAGGAATTGACCTATGAGTCAGAATCAAGGCGTTTATTTAATAATTTTTAAATACTTTCAAAAATTGTATTCTGCACAGTACTAGCCTGTATGCATGATTTAATTCCCATTCCCCTTGTCCCCTCTCCCTCATTCATTGTCACTAGCACATTCCCTCTTTTGTCTGTAGTAGCTGAATCTAGGTTAAGGTGAGACTGTGCTGTCTGGGCAGAGGCTAGATCTTGCTTTAATCGAACAGGCAAAACCAGAGAAGGACTTTGATACTGATTAGCTACTTGTGGGCTAAAATGTAAAATACAGAAGATGGAGTAAATGGACTGCTAAAATCATCAGGCTGCGTGTTATAATCAGGAAACAAAGAAAGCAGCAGAAGATTTTGCATGTTCCCATGAGTTACTGGCAGGTTATACAGGTCTTTGGTTAGAGCCAGGTACCATTTGTGTTCTACTGGTGATTCACCTAGCCCTCGAGTATGATATTTCTGTGCTGTGCTTTCCCCATCTGTAAAAGTGAATTATTTATATTCATTCCCCAGTGTAAAAGCTTTCAGATCCACAGGAGAATAAAGTTATGCAGGGCCTGTTCCCAAGTCCATTGAAGATCATAGAATCATAGAATCATAGAATGTTTTGGGTTGGAAGGGACCCCTAGAGGTCATCTAGTCCAACCTAGATGACAGACCCTTATAAAAGACTGTAAGTCCCTGAAAGCACAGCGTAGGACTCATTGTACAACTGCAATCAGTGCTGTGGGGGTTGACTCAGAAATTCATAAAAAAATATTTAGCCTTATGATGCATTTTCTGTGAACAATGGGTAGATACTGTTCACAAAATATTATATCAATAAATAATTCTGAAAATGTGTTAGTTATCTCTGTTTTAGGGCTTAATGGAAGCAGTTTATAATTTCAATTCTATGAAGATAGAATAAATAATATTTCCATCTGTAATATGTAACATACAGTGTGTTGCAAAATGTTTTCAGAAACATTCAGGCCATTTTGGGATTATATGGTCACAGGTGTCACAAATTGTTTTGCAATTCTGTAAGCATTACTTCTTCTTTTAAATGAGAATTCATTCAGAAACATTATCTCTATATCCATGTGAATAAGGTGGGTCTTCTCTTACAGTGCCCTTTGGAATGTGTAAGGGAAAAAGAAGGTGTCAGCTTTCTTGTTGGACCAATATTATTTTCATGGATCCTCACCTAAGCAAGATGTTAAGGGTGCTCATTAAGTGGGCAGGACCCAGAGTGTTCTGAGGCTGTGCTTTGGGGGTTTCTGGATCTGAGTCAAAACCTGAAGTAGTTTTGTGATCCAAACAGAGTTTGAGAGTAAGATTTTTCATTGATCCTGAGTGAATACAGTGTCTGTCTTCTGCCCATGAAGGTTACAGCAGAGTTAGATGCCTGGAATGAAGATCTGCTGAGGCAAATGAATGATTTCAATACTGAAGACCTCACTTTGGCTGAGCAACGTTTGCAGCGTCACACTGAGCGGAAGTTGGCCATGAACAACATGACCTTTGAAGTCATCCAGCAAGGGCAAGATTTACACCAATACATCATGGAGGTTCAGGCTTCAGGTAAGCAGAACAATTTGATCTTTATTTTACATGAGAAAAAAATCAAAAACCAAGAAAAAACCAAAAAATTCGTATCAAGCAAAAATACCCCAACACATACCAAGTGCATCAGTAAATATGGGCAATACCTGTCTCTCCACTCCCAGAACTGTCCCTAAAGTTTTGGGAATTCTTTGGTTCAGGATTATACATCAAAAATTGCTGTTTCTTTGAAACTCACTGAGGAAGTAAAACTGACTTTTGAGTTTCATTCAGAAAGGTGCGCAATTGCAGGATGGAATTTGTGATCAATCCCAAAGTAGATGGAGAGGGGAGGGCAAGACAAGTTATGCTGGTGCGTCCTTGCCCTTGCACCAGCTCAGAAACAAGCACTGCAGGGAATAATGAGTTACAGATACTTTAGCTGGCCAGTCGGACCTCAGCTCTGGATGAAGTCTAGTTGTTCTCAACTCCTAAGCTTGTTAACCTTTCTGCAACTAGACTTTATTGAGAGGCAAACTGACCAGATGTGCTGGCTTCGTTCTCTACAAACTTGAGCGCCTTTTCCCTGTGCCACATTTCAGGGTGCAGACATACCTGAAGGAGAGAGAGAGGAGTGAGGGGAGAAAGAAGCTAGTTATCCAAGAGCCCTCTGGGAAGGAATCCAAATGTGAGAGCCTTGAAACCAGTCATGAAATGGAACTCTTGTTCCCAGCCAGCTCTAATTGGAATTATCTTGTATAAGAAGGGAATACGATAAACCATACTGAAATTTTCCTTTTCAGTGTGCACTTGAAATTTAAAGGTAGCAGCTTGGATATAAAAAAAACGTTTGGCGTGTGCTCTTAAATGGCAGACTTGTTTCATGTTGATAGGGAGTCTGTCTGATACTTTTACTCTGCTTCTCAGCAGTAGGATCCTATTTCTAAGACATCCTATAAATCAGGTTTTTTGTATCCTTGCATTTTGCATTTGGAAAAGGAATATCATAATTCAGATTAATCACTGCGTAAAGTCCAGAAATGAATGTTATTTGTGAAGTGTTTTAACCTTCTTACATGTCTGGAAAGAGCGAAAAGCAAGAACAGTTCCTGTTCTTTCCCTCCCAATTTGCACTTTCAAAATAAAAAGGATTTTTATGGTTTTATTCTTTGGCAAACATTTTACCTCTAGACACCCATCTTTAAAAAAATCTGGCAGTATTCAGCCTGATTTGGCAAGCCACACTCAGCAGAGGCTTAAGGACTGCTACAAGAGTATGTTGTAAACTAGACAATCCGGTGCATTGTGCGAACCATGTGTGTGAGCTTCTATGAGATCTGCCCACACTACGCCTCGTCCTGTGCTTCATCTCCCTTGCTTTCTGGGATAGAAAACTTGTCCTAATGCATCAGTTAAGATGCTTTTTTTTTTTTTCTCCATCCTGGAAGAATCTTAATATGAGTAGGAATCCATGGGAGGTAAAGAATATGATCCAGAACAGAGCACAGTCAGGAGTCTCAGTGACGGATTTTTAGGAGGGTCGGGGGGTGGGAAATCTGTGTTTGTCAAGAAGTTAGAAACAACTTGTTTTGGATTGCAGACGAAAGATTAGCAGCTAAATGAAGTGACTTTTAAAATGTTTTTATAAGATTATCTAAGATCACTTTCTATAAAGCCTACCCAATAAAAATCCATTGCTCCCAAAGGCAAGGCAGCAGAAGCCTCATGGGGTTGTAGAGTAATTGTAGTTAATCAAAGGTAATGGTCATGTCTGCCATGCACGGAATGCTTAATGATGGGAGAATGGCAAAATAAGGGAGAGAGATTGCTCTTGGGAGCCTACTGTTTCTTATTTCAATAAAGGACAGTTCTACTCCATAAAAAATTCATTTAATTTTACTCCCTCTTCCTGAATCTTATATCATAGTCGTTCAGTGCATAAGTTAAGGGATGATTGTTCTTACTGCAAGAGCTGCAAACTTGCAGGGGTTCTGGGAAATCAGCTGCTATTGCTGCTTCCTATTGTACAGTGTCACCACTGCTACAATCGAAACTCGGCTGTAGCCATAGAAGATAAAGCCAGAAAAAATGTGATATTTTTCAGCGACTTTCTACCTAACGATCTACTCTTAATTGACCAAATTTCCTCCTTTCCCTGTAATTCTCTTTGAGCTTTATTCTTTTTATCATGTCACACAGAAAACTGATTCAATTTTGATTACTCTGGCGTTTGACTTGGAGGTCTTTAAGCTAGTAAGTCTGTCAGATAAAATTACATCCAGGTTTTTCCACACGTGATGCCTTTTTCACTTGGAAATCTTGTGCAGGTAGAAAAAGGTTTTAGACATTCACCCATGATTTTTGCATGTCCGATGCAGATCTGGAGCAGTGATTTTTACCAGGCTGTGGAGTGTCTGGAAATCCCTGTGAACATTGTCATGCTGGCATGATAAATACAGTGGTCCTGTGATGCATCATATCAGACTCTGTGCAGATATTCAGGGCATCTATGCATGCGAGGCATCTATGCAAGTCCAGTATTTCCAAAGCTTCATACAGCTCAGAGTTAGGTTCCTGTGATTCCTTTCACTACTCCATCATGTGTGGGTGAGCCTGGTTTGAATTAGCCTGTTTTCACCATCAGAATAATTATTCTTCAAATAAATGTTTGGTTTTATTAGGGGATATGCAAGATCTGAAAGTCAGGTTGCATTTTCTGAAATTTTGCAGTACTTTCAGATTGTCTTCATGTCTCACTAAAATCTGTGTCCTTCAGGAAACATTCAGGAAACAAATTTGCATTTAGAGAATATTATAACAGTATTCTCAAGAAGAGAACTTTTTAATGAGCCAGCACTTTTTATTTCAATAAGCCTATCTTCTGGTTTTGCAGTTTGATTGTAGCTCTGCTACTGATAGCAAAGCTAAATATGTGGGCAAATATTCTCCAAAATGGATATTGATTTTTGGGTGTCTAACTTGATACGTTGAAAGGGCCCGGTGTTTCCAGAAGTGGCACCTCATACATTTCTGAGAAATCCATTTCCTGTGGAAAGTTTAGGATCATAATTCAGCAGTGATTTAACATCTCAACCTGAACTGCAGTGATGACACGTTCATGTAATTCATTAGCATAGGCACCTGAATCATTCTGCTTCTAGGGACTAAAAGTAGTTACACTTTAATAGCAGATTAATTAATTGCACAAATTTATTTGGTTATTAAAGTCCATTTGCATTGTCAGTATCGTTGTCATGAGCACCACAGTTAGGAATCGCTCATGGTTTACAGAGCTACTTTTTTATGACCTAGAAGCAATTAGTATAAGTCAAGCTTGAAATACACTGCAAAGCTGATGCTGATGAAATTTATACAGTCCCTACCTGTTACGTGGAAAATTCAAAGCCCTTGTTTGTGATGTCATTTAGAGTTAGTTATAATTATAGTTTATATTGCAAGGAAGAAGATACTAAACTTTCCTGGCACAGGCTTTTAGTAGTTCAGCCTAAGAACAGGTTCAAACCAGTTTCAAAACACCTTTGTACAGGTCAAAAAGCAATACCCCTTCCTTACACTGAATAGTATTTCACATTGCAAATAGCTCAGGTGTAACTCATGTATGTTTTATAGGATGCCAGTTAGTGTGGCTTGGTACTCTCTTCTGTAATATTTTTAAAACTATTTTCAATTCATTATCCTTCACTGGATATCTGCTGCACTGGCTGAGACATTAGAAGAAAATGGCAACCAAGTTCGGTTTATCAGAAAATCAGCTGTGCTTTTCTATCTGTCAAAACACAACGTAAAGATAATATGTATGAAATTATGCTGAAAACAAGATTTTCTATTTCACAAACCAGTCATTGAGAAGAATAAGTGCTCTCACCGCATGCGCTGGCACTGTAGAATAAATCTGCATGACATATGACAAGCAAGAAAGGGCAGATCATTCATCATGGGGAGCACAGGCTGCCCTTGGATAGCATCCTAGGCAGTTCACTGGTTGCTGCTGATGAGTTAGCACAATCAAAACCATACCAGCTGAATGTGCATGAAGGAAAACTGTACATTTAATATTGAATAGGTGTGGTGAAGTCAAGCATACAAAAAGCCATTATGTCCTGAGGATACAGAACCATATGCAGGCTGATTGCAGCAACAATGCCTGGTGTCTGGCAATTGAAAGGAACTTCACTCCCAAGAATAGAAATATTTATTAAATTTCCAGTTCTAAATGGGAAGCCACTTTACTTGGTAATGAAGAAACTGTTTTGTTTTGGCTGGGAGAGGGAATAAGCCAATCACTTGCATTCCCATGTGCTTTTTCTGGTAAAACCAGAAACCAGGAAAAAGGGGATAGGGTCAATCATAAGGTCATATTTATTGTGTGTACTGCCCCTGTAGATATTGCTGTGAGAGAGAATGAAAGTCACGGGTCTCTGAGGAGGATAAAGGGGGAAGAAATGGCATCTTTCTAAATGAGTTTTAAAAATAGTGTCCAAGCCTTTTGTACAGCGACTTCTAATTAACACATTTCTTTTTTAATGTCCTCTTATTCCATGAAATCAAACAGCTTTGGAGAAAAGTGTAGTGTTCTCTCAACATTACTGCAGTCTGATTATTTTTTATATTAGATTCCTGATCCTCCCTGTATAGAAGCCAATGGCAAAATTCCAGTAGAACTCAATGAGGGAAGAGTTGGTCTTTATTAATTTATAATCACAGGGATTACAGCAACATGGGATGACGTCATATTTCCTCCAGGTCAAACTTTCACAGTCACACTGGTAATGTACCCAGCAATGCTATCGCACCAGTGTAATAAGGAAGGAAGATGTGAAGCTCTGCAAAGTATTTCATGTAACCACTACATACAAGGCTTGTAGGGTCATAAGAAAATTCAAGAGGTAGGAAGGGACTCAGGAGGTCTCTATTTCAGCCTCCTGATCAAGTCAGGGTCAGTTATGAAATCAGAGCAGGTCATTCAGAGAGAGGTTTATCAATTTCATGCAGGTTGCGAGGGATGCAAAATGTGGTACTAAGCCACCTTTTCTCTCTGATATCAGAGGATTGGATGAAAGACAGTCTGTGGAATAATTCTGAATGAACTATAGGTTGGTTTAAACTAAATTGTTGTTAATGATCCTCTGAAGTGCCCAGATGGAAAAAAAGTTTGCACTGTGGAATTCCATGCACTTGTAGCACGACTGTAGATATGGCGATTAGAGTTTGCTTCCTTTATTTCACTTTTGTGTTTTCTTCCTTGTCTTTTATCTCTTCTAAGGTCTTTCCAACATGCATTTCTAAAGTATTAGTTAATGAATTACTGTAAGAAAGGGAGTTTTTTTCTGTTGTTTTTTTTTTTTTTTCAATTCAGTGTTCATGCAAGTTTTTGAGCAAGGCTGTGGTTAAATAATGTCCTGTTAGCCAAATGTCGATGGGCAAGATGAGCAATGATCACCAGAGAAACACTACATTGTAGAAAAATGTGAGGCAGAATAGGAAGCTGGGAAAGCCAAATATTACACTGGAGAGAGTTTAGTGAGAATGAATTACTCGGAGAGTTACAAATCAACGTGTTAGGTGGCAAAAAATGTTGAAGCTTACATTTGTGCAAGAACTGAAATTTCTCTCTCTCCATGTGTTGCAGGCATTGAGCTGATCTGTGAAAAAGACATTGATCTTGCGACACAGGTTCAAGAACTGCTGGAATTCCTTCATGAGAAACAGCATGAGCTGGAGCTTAATGCTGATCAAACTCACAAGAGGTTAGAGCAGTGCCTACAGCTCCGGCACCTACAGGCTGAAGTCAAGCAGGTGAGAGTTTTTAACCACACTTAAGGGTCTTAAATAGGTTTTCAGCCATGACATACATGCGTACTGATAAACGGACTTCTGCCAAGTCACATACCTTTAGGTGGTCAATCTTAATCCCCTTTCCTTAGCAGCGCTTGATTGGCTGACAGATTGCAGCAAGACCCTTTACAAATAATGAAAGACTGTTCCTTCTAGTGTGCATATATTTGGCTTCATGAACAATTATAGGAAGTCTACACAGAACTGACTCTGTTACTTCTTAACTGGAGAAGCTGCCTCAAACTCCATGTGTTCTGGGAATATAATGATTTGACTTGACATCCAGACTTAAGCTGTTGTGGAGAATTGGCCCAAATCAAAGGATAACTGAGCTATGAGGTCTAAGTATGACATTACAGTAACTTCACCCTCTCATTTATTGCTGTACATCTGTTGACCTGCAGGAATCTTTAACATCTTCTGGGTGAGATAAATTCTGTCTGAGGTCTCTATATCCTAGGACTTATTTAGCCATCTTAGGATTGTTACATTGCCTTTCTTCCAGATTTCATCCTAGTGTAGGCAGTTGTGTTCTGCCTCCCTAGGTTTCCCCGATAGTTAATTAGGATGCCTCACATTTCTTTGTTTTCCTTTGCTACACAGGATAATGCTACACTTCCATAGGTGGCTTCACACAGCAGTGTATGTCTGGAATGATCTTAGTTTCATTAGGAAAACCAGAAACATTTTTCCAGACACCTGTATTCAGGTTTCCATGTTACCAGTGCAAATGGGGGGGGGAGGTTTGTGTGGTTTATTTCCAAATACTACAAGGTGTTCATGAAAAAGATTTGCTTCTTTGTTTGCTAAAAAAAAACCAAACCAGAATATACTAAGTGCTCGGTACACATTATAGTAGTATAGTAGCTGTTCTTTCTTCAAAAGTGAATATTTGACTAGTGCTTTACCTGAATTGTTTTATCACTGCTGGTAAAAAATCCTTCATTCTCAGACAACTTTCAAGCTAGAAACTGGCAGCATCAGCGCCAGTGCATACATTTTCTTTCAAAGTCTACTTTGATGTGAATATTTTGCAACCCTAAATGAAAGTAGCACAGAACGCTCCTAAATTTTTATTTTGAAAATGTAGTCATTTGTGTGGTTTAACCCAGCAGGCAGCTGAACACCCCCCAGCTGCTCGCCCACTTCCCCTCCCCCCACCTCCCTCAGTGGGATGGGGGAGAGAATAAAAAAAATAAAACCCATGGGTTGAGATAAAGACAGTTTAATAAAACAGC
>NW_009260026.1:1683019-1737216 GCF_000687185.1 Egretta garzetta | reverse complement strand
TGGAATAGCCCTTGGGCCAGTTGGGGTCATCTGTCCTGGCTGTGCCCCCTCCCAGCTTCTTGTGCATCTGGCAGAGCAGGGGAAGCTGGAAAGGGCCTTGACTAGCTTAAGCAATACTTAGCAACAACTAAAACATTGGTGAGTTATCAACATTATTCTCATACTAAATCCAAAACATAGCACTATGCCAGCTGCTAGGAAGAAACTTAAGTCTGTCCCAGCTGAAACCAGGACATTGCATTTGTGATAATTGAAAGCAAACTCCTGATGAAGCTCCAGAGTTCTATACAGTGTTTTGGCTTTCTATTGGGGAAAAAAAAAAAAAAAAAAAAAAAAAAGAGACTCTGTGATATTCATAATCACCACCTTAATGTGATTATGAAGTGCATCCTTTTTTCCATAGGTTCCCAAAGTTTCTTACCCACAACTTAGCTAAGCTTGGGGTTTTGTGCAGTAGATTTATAATGAAGTAGAGCCATTTTAACTTACGATAGAAAACAGAGAGGAGTAATATGTGTAACAAAAATGCTAGAAAAGCTGGTTATTGCTATCTGACCGTGTCACTAGCCCACTTGACCAGGATAAAGTGCCAGTCAGTCAGCCCCGCGGCTGCTCCTGGAGCCATACAGTGGTAGTGCAGCACTCTCTGCAGTTACTTGATGTTACTTGCCTCATTGTCAAGTATCTGCTGGGCCTTAACTCTTTTACAACCCAAAATCTAACCAAAGGAAATGGTTTTAGGACTGAACTATCTAATACTTACTGTGAGAGGAGAACAGCTGCCTTGAATTAGTATTTCCTTAATGGAGCTTGGGTCCATCAGGGCTTTCATTACTGTGTGACCTTTCAGCAAACCAATAGTGAAGAATGATTTTATTTGTTCAGCTGAATACTAAAGACTCCTTTGCTTATTAACGTGTAAATTACCACAGCTACAGTTCCCTTAGAAAGAGGAAAGATAAAATATAACTGTGCCCTATCTATTTGGTTTCCTGTATATGAGTCATATTCTCAACCATTTAGTGAAATTGGGAAATATATTGATTTTGGCTTGTAGTTCATCTCCAGTCTGGTCCAGATTTCCTTCACTTTCATTTTAGTGCATCTGAGACAATGGATGATCTCATTACCAAATTGCTCTCACTCTTGTGAATCAGTTGAGCTGTGGTTGCCGCAAGACACCTACTGTAGCTGTGGTTAAGTTCTGCTGACATAGTAAAATTGGTCAAGGCTGCTACATGTACATGTGTTTGCATTTTGATATAATGGCTCATGGAAATACAAAGTCTTTTAACTGTCTCTATCTATTTAAGTCTCATTTACCAGGGATTTCTGCTTTATATCATATGCACCAAGGGTTCGAATGCCAAGACAATGAATAGAAGTTTGGGGCCATTAAAGCGGAACAATTCCAAATGAGATGTTCTGTGAACTGCTTTAGAGTGGAAATAGTATAGATCAGTGATTCACAAGCTCTTTGTTATTAAGAAAGATCCTGCCCTAGACTGATTTCCCCTCATTTGGATCCCACTCATTTCCGACAGAAACTACAGAGCTTACATAAAAGTAATAGCAGAATAGAGTTGCAGATATCAGTTTAAAAAAGAAATTCTCTAATGCTGTGCTTGAAGCTGTTTGGCATCCCTGTCCCCTTATTTTATCTTTCTAGGTTTTATTTCTTTTTTTGATACGTGTTGAACTTGACCTAATTTACTCCCAGATATCCGCGCAGTGTCCCACTACACTTATTTTCCGGGTTGTTTTGAAGTGTATTTATCCTTTTTCATGTGCCTGTTATCCATCCACTTCTGCTGTTTGGCATTAGATTTGCTTCCACATGAATATGCCCAAAGGTTGATGAGGTTCAACAAGGCCAAGTGCAAGGTCCTGCACCTGGGTCGGGGTAACCCCCAGTATCAATACAGGCTGGGGGAAGAAAGGACTGAGAGCAGCCCTGCCAAGAGCGACTTGGGGGTACTGATGGACGAAAAGCTGGACATGAGCCAGCAATGTGCTCTGGCAGCCCAGAAAGCCAACTGTACCCTGGGCTGCATCAAAAGAAGCGTGGCCAGCAGTGCGAGGGAGGTGATTCTGCCCCTCTACTCTGCTCTGGTGAGACCTCACCTAGAGTACTGCATCCAGCTCCGGAGCCCTCAGCACAAGAAGGACATGGAACTGTTGGAGCAGGTCCAGAGGAGGGCCACAAAAATGATCTGAGGGCTGGAGCACCTCTCCTATGAGGACAGACTGAGAGAGTTGGGCTTGTTCAGCCTGGAGAAGAGAAGGCTGTGGGGAGACCTTATTGTGGCCTTTCAGTACCTAAAGGGAGAGATGGGGAAAATCATTTTAGTAGGGCCAGCTGTGACAGGACAAAGGGTAATGGTTTTAAACTAAACCAGGGTAGGTTTAGACTAGTTGTAAGGAAGAAATTCTTTACAATGAGGGTGGTGAAACACTGGAATAGGTTGCCCAGAGAGGCAGTGGAGACCCTATCCCTGGAAACATTCAAGACCAGGTTGGACTGGGCTCTGAGCAACCTGATAGAGTTAGCAGTGTCCCTGCTCACTGCAGGGGGGTTGGACTAGGTGACCTCTAGGGGTCCCTTCCAACCCAAAACATTCTATGATTCTATAAGTGTAATTTGAGAGACACTGAATATATTTGGGTTTTTCCCAATGTCACAGAGCTCCTGGAAACCTAATGCAGTTTTGAACATGGCTAAAATTAACAGAAGATGTCCTTTGTGGTGGTTGTATCCGTGTTAGTAAGAGCCTCTCAAAGAAGCTGCAAAGGGTCCAGAGATGTAAAAGATTTATTAATATTATTTCACCTTTTAAACTTAAAAATCTTTTCCAATGTAGCTTGACAGGCATCATTAGCAAGGCCTTAAATGTTTTTTAGAAAAATCAAGGAAGGCATGCTGACTAAACTCAACCAGCAGACAGAAACACTGGGACACAGAGCTCTTGTTTCTTAAGGAAGGCTGCACAAGAGGTGCCTCACTTTTTATTTTACCTGTAAGGCATGATTCTGTGTTCAGTGAAGATGGTAGAGTTTCAGGGTATGAATTTTAGAAGAACTTGGTATATTATTTAATTTCAGAGAAGCAATATGCAGAAGTAGCCTGTTTTAAGCAAATTGGAGTCAAAGGTGGGAGTTGTTTCAGAACTGTGGTGGTTGCCATGTTAGGCAACCAATGCCTGGCAGTGAAATTTTTCTCCAGTGGCGCGTGGCTTTTATCTAAGACGCTGTCAATGTGTTTCTGCTTCTCCACTATAAAAAAAAAAAAAAAAAAATGGTTAGGCTTTTTAAGAGAGTCTTTGGAGATTTATTTAACTCCAACATTATTTAATCACTGCTTCTACAAAGTTGATAAAATCTGTAATTTGTAGGAAATGCCTGTTTAAAGCCATCTTTTGCTGTTGGCCTGTCTGCACATTGCCAGATAATGGTGAATCTGTTAATACAGGGAATTATCAGAGAACTGTCTTGGTGCTGTATTAGCAGCTTCTATACATATTTTAATGAAAAGTTATTAAGCACCTTATAAGTAGGGGTCTGTGAGCAGGTCTTGTAATTCAGATACAAATGTGTAAATGCTCTCTTCCAACCATTTCACAGCCTACTTCCAAACCAGTGACATAGTGAAAGGCTCTGCAGGTGGCTGGGTTTTTCCACTGAGACTTAAGAAGCTTTGGGTATGCAACTGAAATTTTTTCTTACTTTATGTAAACAACACACACAAGAAGAAGAGGAAAAAAACCTATGAGAAAAATATTACTAGGGAAAAAGCTGATGCAGTCCCAAATGAGGCCCTGGCATTTAGGAGTTGAGACTTCTGCAAGTAGAACAGGGTCATTATTTAAGTTCTTCCAAGCAAAATTTGCTAGTGCTTGCATGCTCACAGGGCCTGGAAGGGGGAATGCAGGAGCCCCACAGTGAGTGCCTGAACCCACACTCGGGGGGAAGGCGGGAGGGGCACAACTCAGGGGTGGCAGCAGCCTTGGTCGGGCAGGGTGCTGTAAGCACTGCTGACAAGATGTAGTCCATCAGAGCCTGACCTGAACTGCTTTACCCTGAGTATTTTTGAGTCAACAAGACAGTTGTATGGAGGGATGCACATGTATCATTAACACTAGAGGAAACCTGGCTGCTTTCAGTGTGGTCCCTCTTCCCCCTTACTCAACCGTGTTGCCTATCAGCTTTTCACTAATTGAGTTGCTTTGTTTTAACACTGAGGTTTCCAGTGATTTTATTACTATTTAGAGACTCAGGCATTTGTATGAAATCTGCATCAAAACCTCTGTGGCAGATTTTGAAAATTTCAGCTTAAATGAAAACTGTTCCCAAGAGGACCCTGTCATGCCCTGATTGTATTGGTTAAAAAAAAAAAAAAAAAAAAAAAAACAAAAAAACCAAAACCTGCTAAATTTTTAGCATACATACTCAGTGTTTTCTGACTGTATTTTTTTACTCTAAATGGCCTGAGTCAGGATATATCACGGTATGTAAAATGAGAAAGCATGTCTTGCTTTATGATGTCCTCACTTCGAGTCTTTCCCAGATGATCCTTTGGTTAACTTCAGCTTTTGGTAGCATGCAGTAGGTAATAACGTAGCTTTCTTGTCTGATGGATTATAGAAAATGCCAGCCAAAAAGATTGCCATATGATAACCCGATTTCCTTTAAATCTTTGTTGCATTTCCCACAGGAGCAATAACACCTGCTGATGAAAGAGAGAAAGCTGACAAATGAAATCTTCCACACTATTGTACTGAGCAGAATGTAATTTTCTACAAATTAGGGTCAGCTACGTGGGTAGATGGCTCCCCTTTCTTTCTCCTGGGGAAAACTCATTTTCCTACTCTCCAGGGAACTGAATGCCTATAACTAGGGTGATACATGATGTAGGAATAAAACCAAAAACTACAGAAAATCCCTATTTCTTTCAGACAATTTAATGGATCACTTGGTGAAAATGATGGCACAAAAGGGAAATCACTATGTCAGTTTTGGAGTTTTGTAAATCATGAGCTAAATTTAGGGCAGTGTTTGGGCATTCAGGATTTCCTGCGCATCTGTGAATTGAATGCAGCAACTTTCTGGCTTTACTGGAATAATTTGACACCCACACAGGTAGAAAATAGGCTTTAAGACAACACAGCAAAGAACTTGCGTGTGTGCTCTGGGTGTTAATTTTCCAAACACGTGTCTTAAAATAGCAGAAGATGCTGCTGCTTAAATGAATAAATACAAGCTTGATAGATTAATTAAGTATATTTAAGACTTGATTCTGCAGTCATTGCAGCGTGGGTTGCATATCTACAAATAATCTGAATATCCCTGAAGTAAAGCCTCCTGACTAAATATAAAATGCAAGACCTGGGACTTCTTCCTAGCTCTGCATACAGGTGGAAACTCCAACTACATCTTAACTCCACGTCAGATGAAACAAGTTGTGTCTTCTCCCTCTTTGCCCCTGAGCTCTGATTTCTGTGTGAAAGAAACACAGGCAAGTGGAACAGAAGGGAGTTGCAAGGTCTGTGATTCTAGCTGGAAATTTGAAAAAGACAGAGATCTCTATGTTTAATTTCAAATCTCCCTCATTATGCTCTGTGGGTTTGCCCTGGGGTATTTGCATAGAGGAACATCAATTTTTGTGATCAAAACTTGGAAATGAAATCTCTTTGCTATCTGAATATCCATGTAAATACTTTGGGAGTTTAATTCTTCAAGGAATAACTTCTTCAATAAGCTCTTTGCCCTCTAAAAATTTGTCATTAAGTCCTTATCCTAGGATTTCTTTCTGCTCACTTATTCAGCCTGAGACCACGCTGGGCAAAGTACCTTTTTGTTAGCCAGGCTGAAGCATTTTCTGGTCAGTGACCACATGAACCTTTGTACTGAAGCAACCTTTCCATAAGCACATCCTTTCTTTACAGGTGCTTGGCTGGATCCGGAATGGTGAATCGATGCTGAATGCAAGCCTTGTCAATGCAAGCTCCCTCTCTGAAGCTGAGCAGCTCCAGCGAGAGCATGAGCAGTTTCAGCTGGCCATAGAGGTAACACAAATAAGTTAACTTCATTTCTCCTTCCTAGGTGAACATCATACAAAAGTTTATCTTCTGGGCATCAATCATTGCTTGCTTGAAGGAAGGGAAGGAATATAAACTTTAGAGAATCAACTTATCATTAAACTCATAATGCAGCCAGAGGTTAATAGTGAAATAAATTATTTATCATCTGCAGCTAATTCTTTGGCTGCAGATATCAGCCTTCCATTCATGAAAATGACACTCACACATCTCCTGATAATTGTCTTTTTTTTTTTAATCAAAGAAATTAGAATTCACAAAGTGAGCTGAAAATGGGAAAAGTTTGTGAAGTCACTTTCTTCCCACGTCCACGAGTTGCAGATCATTTCACAGCATTCATTTATGAATATCTTTGTTACTGGATAATGCTTTCACATGAAATCTTTTTTTCATTTAACTCTCCTTTTGTTGACAGCAGAAGAGACAGTCATTCAAACCCACATTCTCAAATAACTTTACTTTGAAGAAGGTGCAAGAGGGGCGATTTTTAAGAATTGCCTTCAAAACTGAGCTTTTGTCCCTGCTTGCCTTGGAGTAGCAAATCTTTGACCTGGCTCTTGAAAACTAATTGTGAGCCAACTCACTTGCCTCACTCATGGGACCAGGATGTGACAGAAGGAACAGCACCTCCTCTGAGCTGCTTTCCTTTGGATGAGAAGGTGGTGGGTGGCTATGGACTCCCCTGAGTTGGGCACTACAAGACTCATAGTCAGGCTCTGTACTTTATATATCTTTGTCATTACAAACAACCCCTACGCTCACAGGGTGTGCTCGCTCCAGTTGTGAGAAAGAGGGGCTGTTGCTTTCTCCTGTTCCTGCTTAACAAGGTGTATATGCCTCCCAGATTATGTTAATTGTTACCTTTTTACAGAGCAAAGAACAAGCTGGAAAATCCCTTTCTGTGGTTTATTTATATTTGAAAATAACCAAAACTAAATTATGAAAATACTATTTCCATAATGAAGATTTGAAGACATGCCCGATTTACAGGGGGAAAAGTGTCTTTATGTCTTCTGGTAAACTTTAAATAAGTCAATATATTTGAAAGTGTTGCTAGTAAGTATGGAGTTTAAATCTCAGCTAATGACCTATTTTGATCCAGCTCCACTCACAATACGGAAGGAGCAGCTGTTGCAGCTCCTAAGGGAAAAGGAAGAAGGTTTCTATCAAATCTGTATGAGCTGGCTGGTACGAAGCTGTGCTGACCACATCTTGGCAGCTGTCACCAGACAGCAGTGGGGAACAAGACACCCACTGGCTGTGTTATCGCAGCTTACCACCGTTGGGGAAGTGCTTGTATTTGGTGGTAAATGCAAATCACAGAGGGAGAAGAGGGTTACGCCACAATCAGGAGAAAATAAGTTTTCAAAGGGAGAAAACACTAGATAAAATTTTTAAAGTATTTAAAGCTCAATATGGGGAAGACATCAGCAAAGCACACAGGGCAGACTGTTCTCTAAAGGCATTCTAGATGTGGAATTGATTTTCAGTTGAAATCCTTTAAAGTCTATTTAAAACAAGTATTACAACTCTAACATCAGTAAAGCAGCTGGATATTAAATTTAACCAGTTGTTCTTGAACATCTTCCTAAATGTTTCTGCCAAGTATTAATCCTTTTTTTTTGCTAATAGCTTTCTCTGCATTGCATTATTCATCAGTGTATTACCAGATGATTTCAAGCTTCTTTCCAGGTTCAAGGATTAGATCATAAAAGTATCACATGAGAATTTGTCAGCAGCAGTTACAAATGGGATGCAGAACAGAGGAGTCTTTGGGAGATTTTAGGGCTTCTGTTCAGAAGATTAAAATCAAATATTGGACTAAACTGTGCCTGAATACGGTTACTCCGGAGGCTGTGAAGGGCCAGGGGCTATTTTCCTCCCATCAACCCACAGAGGAAGGTGTAACCACCACTTGGTTACTCTGAGAGGAGCTGGTGTAGGCTGGGAAATGGGGCAAATAATTGAGTCCTGCCTATAAAGTGGCTACTGGGTAAATTGGGGAACAGTGGAGAAAATGGCTTGACTCTCCCCCCGCTCTACCCTTCAAGATAGCATAGTGTTGCTCCGATATGACTGAATTGACTTTCAGAAATGTATCTTGTAGGGGGTGATATTTGTGATATGGTTCATGCCATTTAGTAAGGCATCTTCATGTCTTCCAGGGTTGATGGTTTGTATCCTGCGGACAGACTTACACACATGAGTAATTGTCTCCATCCACATTTTGCTGATGGCAGCAAACTGCCTGGCAAGAGTCAAATTAGGGTGATTAGGCCCATAGTTTACCAACTCTTTGGTGTTTGCTTTTCTATCTGCAGATTGCGTGGGATGCAGTCAGCACTGAGTACAGGCTGGGTGGGAGCTCAGCACAACAGCTGCCTGCATCAGGGTTGTCAAAATGGATCCACCGGGAGCCCCACCCTGGGTTGTGGCCCAAGGGGCAGTAGCTGATCAGTGGAGCTAACCCATCTTAGCCAGTGCTTGCTTGTACCAAGCTTTAATAACATGTTGAAAGTGTGTGTGAATAATTGAAACTAAAATGCTTTGCAGAAAGTAACTGTTAACGGAAGATAACTCTGAAATGTTTCACTCTCTCGCATCTCCATGCTCACACCTCGCTTCACCTTTCTACCATACATCTGGCACATCTATACAACCTCTCTTTCCTCCCCTCATACACAGTCCCTCTTTCATGCCACTTCCTTACAGAAGACACACCAGAGTGCCCTGCAGGTCCAGCAGAAAGCTGAAGTGTTGCTACAGGCTGGGCATTATGATGCTGATGCTATCAGAGAGTGTGCCGAAAAGGTGGCCCTGCACTGGCAGCAGCTGATGCTGAAGATGGAGGACAGGCTCAAACTTGTCAATGCCTCGGTGGCCTTCTATAAAACCTCTGAGCAGGTGAGCTGAACAGTATCATATCTGTATCATAGCATATTGCTACAGCCTGGGATTTAGCTCCCAGTGTACAGTGCGAAGGTCTTGCCTCTGACCGAGATCAGCAGTGCAGTCTCTGCACTATTCCAGAGCGTTTAACTGTTGCAAATACTTGCTCTGCTAATACCCCTAAGGACCGGTGCTCATTCTTCTCCCTTTTCCTTGAGTAATCCCAATAGTAGGAAGAAGGTGGCTTCAGTCAGTCCTGTTTGCCCTTAAAAGCTGCCCTTTGTCTCTTTACATATGTTTGCACATCTCCATCCACACAGTAGGAGCATATAAACCTTTGTGTCACCTTAATAGGGCCAGTGTTGAGCCCTCAGGTGACTTGCAGCTGGTAAACACCAATGTGAGTGCACTCCACAATGTGGCAGCACTGGTAGGTGTGCCTGACCCAGGGTGCAGAAGGTCGTCTGCCAGCAAGGGATCTCACAGCGTTGGCAAAATTAACTGAAAGGATGTTTGCTCCGTTGGCATAGCAATGCTAAGCCACACATGGAGACCAAAGTTTGAACTAGTAAAAGTCGTTTCTCTGACAAGTATTGCAACAAAAAAAACCCAACAAAAAAACTTCCCAAAAAAATAAAAAACCAAAAAACCAGCAGTTTGCAATAACATTAATCTTAAAGTTTTCAGTGAAGCAATGTAATTCTTTAAGTTTTTTTTAATTGTCCCCTTTCCAACAGGAAGAATTTCTGAAATCCAGACATTTTAGTTTCAAGTTCTTGTGATATCAGAGTTGATTTTGAGGAATATAAATCTACTTTTCTTTGAGAACCTCTTGCAATTAATCATTACTTTGTGAGCAATGCTAGCCAGTGTTTTCCCTAGCAGTTAAACACCACCAAGCTGAAAAAGATGCCAAGATATGAAGGGTTTTCTCTTAAATCTATCTGCAACACAGATAATTACAGCAGTAACCATTATATGTTGACACAACTTTACTTCATTCCAGGCGTCCACAAATTGCAAAACACTTTCCACTTGGCTGCTGGTATGGTGGGATTATATCATCCCTTGCACAAACAGGTGCCATTTATACTGCAGTCAGTGAGAATTAGTGTCAGTGTGATGTAATTTACTGCAGCCAGGCAGTTTGTGTTAGCACGGACACTGTAGGAACCTGTGGTTTTATACAAAAGGCAGCAGTGATTTCCATTAAATTTTCTATTGTTAGTATCACACAGTTAGTTCATCAGTTAGAAAACCAGACATGGGAAGTTTTTTAGCACAAATAAATATATAGAATCATAGAATGGTTTGGGTTGGAAACGACCTTTGAAGATCATGTAGTCCATCCTCCCCTGCCATGGGCATTATCATTATGGAAAGAGATTATTTTTTCCTGAACATCAAGGCTGTAGATGATGCTTGGGGTACTTCTTGCTGTCATTTGTTTAATGCATTTTTAGGACTGTTTAAGATGAATTTGTTCCTTGTAATGAATGCCTTTCACTGTGAAGAGTTTCAAACAGATTTACAGTCCCTGATGCATTCAAGATTGAAATGAATTACTGCTGGTGGAGGTTTGTGAGAAATGAAAACCATTAAGGGATTCATTAGTGCTTTAGACAGTCAAATGTGCTGCCCAAAATATGCATAGCCAGTAGTTTATCGGTTCAGTCTCTTCCTGTTTCCATGTCATAGACAAGCATACCGCGGTGCCCACCAGGTCATTCGTTAGTTGTGTCTATTCAGTAGATATTTAGGGCAAAGATCATTCAGTCTTTGAATGCTCATAAACTCACTGCTGTATGTAGTCTGCTGTCTCCTCTTGAGCTGCACAACTGATCTACAGTCCTTAATGGTCTGCTCCCTGACTAGATGACATTGGATTGAGTAATTTATGGGTTCCTGAATTCTCTGAGTATCTAGAAAAAGCAGCTAAAAGGGTGGAGAGGCTGTCACAACCAGCCATTTTCGTGCCTGTCTTCACCGAGCATGCTATGTTCTTGATATAACCAGTGGAGCCCTGGCTTTCAAATAGCCCAATTTCTCTCTGACTTCTTTGACAGCCCACTTACTATAAATTTCTCTCATCATGTTAACAGAGAGATGATATTTGCATGTGCAGGGACCATCCTTTCTGAAAAGATGTAGACACCGGGCAATCCATCTATTTCGATTTTTTATGTCACCAAAGTCCAACAGAGTACCAAAGTTTTCAAGAATTAAGAAGTAAAATGGAAATGCTTTTCTGCCCCTGAATAACACATGAGGGGCCCTTGCTTTCAGATAAATGTTTGAGGGTGAATGCTGGTTTGCACCCAGGCAAGAAGATGATTTCAGATTGTCAAATGCATAAGGTCCTTGAACAGCCTGGTAGCAAAGTTGATCAGTTCACCTCAGTTCACCAGTTTTAAAACAATGTTTCATGTGTTCATGGATGGAGTTATAGGAAAATGGCCTGCAGTAGCGGGGAGGATTGGTGGGTGATGCTGGAGTCTCTTCCAGACTATGCTCTTGAGCATGTAGGGTCCTCTGAATTATAACTGTGTACATATAAAACTTGCAGGAGTGAGCAAGAAAAGGGTGAACATGGTTAGCTGGACCCCCACCAATAACTGACTGGATCTTGAGTAATCTCAGCAGTGGAGTGTGTAGGAAGAGCCCTCTGGGAGAAAAAAGGAAAGTTCCAAATGTTCCCAAAAACTTTTGCATTTTTTTTAGTGCCTGCACAGGCCACTAAGAGTCATTCTCAGTATCTACAACACAAAAGACTTAGCCTTGTCCAAGGCCATTGCACACGC
Source organism: Egretta garzetta (assembly GCF_000687185.1). Taxonomy (NCBI): domain Eukaryota; kingdom Metazoa; phylum Chordata; class Aves; order Pelecaniformes; family Ardeidae; genus Egretta; species Egretta garzetta. Next base: position 1,725,431 of record NW_009260026.1, on the reverse strand, counting down.
AGTTTCCAGACCATGTTGGTTTATTTACTTCATTGCCGTTATTCTACCAAGATAGAAGACACTTGTGTAAGCCCTATAAAGTGGAACACCTGCATCCACCTAGGTTGCAACACTGATTTAATGTCTATTGGTTTCCATCAGTCTTTACAAAAGCTGTATAGGGAGCAACTAACATGCAGCTGAAGAGAATTAGTTCCAGCTTCAGACTTTGTTTCAGGAAAGTATTTAAGCATGTGTTTTTCTTTAAGTATGTGCTAAGTCCCTTGACTTCAGTGGAGTTTAAACACATCTAAAGCACCCTTCCGGAACAGCGATTGTTTCCTGAATGATCCACTGGGGCCAACACTGACCCCTGCCTTGATTCAACCTTTTGAGCTTCCCCCCCAGTTATCCACTGGAAGAGAAGAAGGATTTATCACCCTTAAACCAGATGAATTGTATCCCAAACAGTAGAGATCCCTATGGGTAAGAACGACTGCTAGATCATTCTGTCCAGGGCCTGTTTCATATCCCGCTATGCTCCATGCCCTGGCCCATAGACCAAAACTTTTAGATTTGAAATGTTATTGGTCATAGAATTTTACTGAATATGTTCCTCCTGGTTATGATTGTAGATAACTGAATTGTTGTGCTATGGGCACATTTCAGGTGTGCAGTGTATTGGAGAGCTTGGAGCAAGAATACAGACGGGATGAAGACTGGTGCGGAGGTCGAGATAAACTTGGACCGGCAGCCGAGATAGACCACGTCATCCCTCTGATCAGCAAACATCTGGAACAGAAGGAGGCTTTTCTCAAGGTCTCGTTTTAGTTCTCTAATAAATCAGGAAAACTCCCTACTAAGTAGTATATTTAGAGCAGTGTTGGTGAGTTTGAGAGGAGGCTCTGAGGTGTAATACCAGTTCATCTCCTGGCTGGTCATTTAAGCCCTAGGCCAATTTCCCACTGTTATGGTAGGGGTAATAAGCATTATCATCAATGCATTTCTCAGAGTGATGTCATCAGGACTAATTAGGTGGTATTTGCTTTGCACCTGGAGGATGTTAGCTGTTGTGGTTGTTCAAAGTTCAAATTCTCAAAATTGCATATGATGAGCATTATAAATCACAGGTATTATATGGCATTTTGGTGTTGGCTTATACAAACCATCCAGCATTTCAGATTCTGGCCTCCAAACCAATAACTGAAGAACTACTAACAGTTGAAGCAGTTGTGTCTCTGCAGGGCAGCACCAGGATGGAGACAGCGATTTCTTCCTGCCTTCCAGGTGCTGCTTTGTAAGAACTGTGGAGCTGACAGGGCAAGTGACAGCCAGCCTCCTACCTTTCACTAAAACTGATATACAACATGAAACTATGCTTGCAGGCAAGGCTTAAGAAATTATGTCTTTAGAATGCACATTTTTTGAAACGATGAGCTCTTTTCTTGAGAGATGGGTTAGCTTTGGTTAGATTGAAAATGCGTGATGTACTAGCTCTTTACAACCAGTTGTTTTATTATTGTCATTAATTTGCCTTAATATTTAAAAGCAACCACTATATTCAAAATGACTTGTGTTTTAATACATTTATGAGGCTGTTGGTTTATTAGCTGAGTTTATTAACTCTTAGCCGAAGCTCTCATGTTCCCATATGAAAGAGAACTTCTCCCTGCAAAACAAGCAGAGAAATCCCCTGGGTTCCCTTTGCTTTCTTTGCTCATCTTTACTGATTCTTTTTGGTGGGGGCTGTTTTTCTTAGGCCTGTACGCTGGCACGAAGGAACGCCGAGGTATTCCTCAAGTACATCCACCGGAACAACGTCAGCATGCCTGGAGTAGCAAGCCATACGAGGGGGCCCGAGCAGCAAGTGAAAGGTTGGTGCACTGGTGCAATGACAGCATTGAAGGTTTTGTTTGCTTCCCTCTCTGCTATGTGGTCATCCAAAAGTTTGTGAACATGCTGAGAAGGCACCTTAAGTTTTGCCATCTGCTGTCACTAAAATGGTACACGTGCCTGACACCTGTCCAGCTTCTCTTGTCAGGAGGGTCCATGGGAGTGACACTGTGACATCCCCCATCATGTAGATTGTCAGCTGAGATTGATCAGACGCTATTTTTCCTTAATATCTAAAAAAGCATAAACAAATAAGCATATATCAAATACAAGGTCTAAAGGCATCCTATTGCTGCTGAGCACTGGAAAAAAATGAACCCCAAACTTGTTTGTCCCTAGGATGGGTCTGGTATTTTTTTGTCCCTGGAATCCTGTTTGATGTCATACCACATCAAACAACCACCAGCAAAAGTATCAGCCTGTAGTTACTTTCCTTTGGTCAAAAGAGCATTGTTTACAATCAGATGATACATGTGAGATGTTTGAAATGTTTCTGCTCCTCTGCTTAATTAAACAGTTGTTAATCTGTGCCTAGCAATGCTGCAAGGTACTGATAAGAATGAGCAAAGTGATTCTGCAGAAATAAAATTATTATTATTATTATTTTGTTGTTATTATTGGCTTTCTTAGAAGCTGCAGAAAGACACAGGTTAAAAGCAGTGCGGTCATTATGTATGTGGGAGGAAAGGGAACTTTGGTTATACACAGATGAAAATGGTGCTACTGAAGAGATTATTTTCCTTTCTTTCTTTCAATACCAATTCTTCAACATTAACATGGCATTGTTCAACTTTCCCCTGCTACTGTGTCAAACGCTTGTTGTTGTTGTGGACTTTTGTTACCTGCAGTTGAAAATCATGGGAAAATTAATTAAGTCCTGGCTCAGCAAGCCCTTAAATATGCACCTGATATAAGCTTGTGAGTGTTCCTTGCTTAGCTTGTTTGAAATTACTCACTTATATAAAAATTGGTTTGTGTATTAGGCTTTTTCTAAGCCAAACATGTAATTCTTCTGCTTGGCTAGTCTATCCATAGAAAATCTTTGAAGTGGACACTTCAGTTCAGAAAAAAAACACCATTTAGTAGGATTCTTGCTGTTCTTCTACGTTGGATGCCAAAAAGAACTGTCATGGTTTAACCCCGGCTGGCAACTAAGCCCCACCCAGCCGCTCGCTTACTCCCCCCACAGTGGGACAGGGATGAGAATCAGAAGGATAAAAGTGAGAAAACTCATGGGTTGAGATAAAGGCAGTTTAATAGGGAAAGCAAAAGCCACGCACACAAGCAAACCAAAGCAAGGAGTTACTTCACCACTTCCCATGGGCAGGCAGGGGCTCAGCCATCCCCAGGAAAGCAGGGCTCCATCACGCGTAACGGTGACTTGGGAAGGCAAACGCCATCACTCCCAACGTCCCCCTCTTCCTTCTTCTTCCCCCAGCTTATATACTGAGCAGGACATCATATGTTCTGGAATAGCCCTTTGGTCTGTTGGGGTCAGCTGTCCTGGCTGTCCCCCCTCCCAGCTTCTTGTGCCCCTGGCAGAGCTGAGAGCTGAGAAGTCCTTGGCCAGTCTGAGCACTACCCAGCAACAACTAAAACATCAGTGTATTATCACATTCTTCTAGTACTAAATCCAAAACACAGCACTGTGCCAGCTACTAGGAAGAAAATTAACTCTGTCCCAGCAGAAACCAGGACACAAAGCGAAGTCATTAATACAGAAAAAAAATTAGTTTTATTTGGCATAAACTGTTTATGCAGAGACCTGATCTAGAGCACCCAAGCTTCAAGTTCATTTTATCATTCAAAGTTCCCTCAGCAGGGACTCGGCTAGGTTTTGCAATTAAATATTACAATTTTTTTATCGTAATCAGTGTCACACTTGTAAATGGGGAGGGATAAATCCAAAACTGCTGACACCAGTGTTGATATATAAGCAATGAATATCAGTACGTTCAGAAAGGGCTTAGGGTGAGGGAGGTTATTAGCAGGTGCTGTAGGCAATTGTAAGTCACTATAAGTAGTTGAGAAGCCAGACTCAGTCTTTTAATAGAGAAGAGCGTGGCTGCAGCCTGGGCTGCGTGTGCCTAAGCCCGCTCTAGTGGATGCTGTGCTTTGAGGCTAATGGCAGAAGGGCTGCCATGCCTTACCTGCCCCGGGGGGCTACCTGAGCTACCTGAGTACCTAAGCATGGCTGGGCTGAGCCACCCTGCTGCCAGCTACACGTGACTTAGCTCAGTTTAATTAGAAAAGCTCAGGTTTAACTAAGGTTTGTATTAGTTATATAGTGTAAATCTTTTGCACTGATTCTGTGTGTAATCTTTTCAGTTAAACCAGGTACTTTTTAGACTTAAATCACACACTTTTATCAAGTCAATACACTCTGGCTGAGCACTCAGATTCTAAAGGAGAACACGTATGCCCTAGACTCCAAGGAGCACTGGGACTCCTGCCAGTCTCTTCCTGAGGCTGGACATCTGTCACATCCCTCTCACACAGAAAACAGTTTAGTGGACCAATACCAGGCATCAATCCAAAATCGTAGCCCAGCAGCAATGCACAGGGAGCAGCACACAGGAGGTCACCAGGCAGCACAGCTGTATAAGAAACCTTACCAGGTATGCCAAACTGGGGGCTCAGGGCTGAATTCAATTCAGTCATGACCAGAGCTCTGCATGGGACAGTAGGCTTTGGGTAGCCTGTGGCCAGAGTAATAGATAAGGCAGTAAAAGGGCAACTTTCCTATGTCAGCCAGTACTAGACTCCTGAAATATGCAACAGAAGAGAACAAAAGGACTAGAAATTATCTGCCCCAGTGTGCTTACTGGGCTAAGTCCCAAACTCTGTTGTAACATCTTCTCCTTTACCAGGTAACCCTGCAACTGCGCTTTTTTTGTTGATGTTTCTTGGTTTTGTTTTGGTTTGTTTCTTTTAAAGCAGCCCCTTTGAATCAATGCTTTTTTAAGAAGTACAATCACAGGGGCTCTGCTCTTGGGTGTGCAGTCCAGGCAGAGTGAGTAAATTCAGCTTTTTATGGCTTATTTCTGTATACACTCACAGCATCACTGATCATGCAAATGTTTTCCTTTCCCCTACAGCCATTCTGAGCGAGCTGCTGCAGAGGGAGAACCGGGTCCTTCACTTCTGGACCCTGAAGAAGCGGAGATTAGATCAGTGCCAACAATATGTTGTCTTTGAGCGCAGTGCCAAGCAGGTAGTGTAAAAACCCTACTTTGTCTTTCTGTCCTACAGTGTATAAATATTTCTTGTATCTCTGTAATGCCTCTGTGTGGGGTTCCTGTTGCAATCTCAAGTTGTATTTAAAAACTGTAATGTTTGAAAACATGACAAATGTAGATTTTTGAAACAATTTAAGAAAATTCCAAAACCCAAGAACAAAACTCAGTATTTTTGCCCAGTCAGATTAATTTCTGGATTTGTTCATTTGTTCATGAAAATAAATAACAGAATCACTGATCATGCAAATGTTTTCCTTTCCCCTACAGCCATTCTGAGCGAGCTGCTGCAGAGGGAGAACCGGGTCCTTCACTTCTGGACCCTGAAGAAGCGGAGATTAGATCAGTGCCAACAATATGTTGTCTTTGAGCGCAGTGCCAAGCAGGTAGTGTAAAAACCCTACTTTGTCTTTCTGTCCTACAGTGTATAAATATTTCTTGTATCTCTGTAATGCCTCTGTGTGGGGTTCCTGTTGCAATCTCAAGTTGTATTTAAAAACTGTAATGTTTGAAAACATGACAAATGTAGATTTTTGAAACAATTTAAGAAAATTCCAAAACCCAAGAACAAAACTCAGTATTTTTGCCCAGTCAGATTAATTTCTGGATTTGTTCATTTGTTCATGAAAATAAATATAAGAGCAAGCTTGTTTTATTGAGCTATTACTGAATGAGAAAACTGCTTTTCCTGCCTGCAGATTTATCTGTATATAGGTAGAATTCCTTACATTCTTTTTTGTCCTAGGAACCATACAGCACCTTTTGTATCCTCTCCCACCTGTTTTGATTGTTGTATTCTTTTTATGGCTTCCTAGAAGGTATTTCAATATACACAGTATTAAGTCTCAATGGATTTGATATCCTTTATTTGGCAGATTTTTTTTGTCAGAGGATTAGTTCTTGAAATACAAAGACTGTTTGTTTTGTTTTTCCTTTGGTTGTTTTTGACATTCACAGGCCTTAGACTGGATCCAAGAAACAGGCGAATATTACCTCTCTACTCACAACTCCACAGGGGAATCAGCAGAAGAAACTCAGGAACTCCTGAAGGAATATGGGGAATTCAGAGTACCTGCCAAGGTAAACAGTGACTTTAATCTAATTATGGCATCTGCTTATGTCTATGTTTATGATCCAGTTTCAGTGCCTTAAATCTCTGTAACAATACTCTTTCAATTTTGTATTTTCCTCCTGACCTTCCTAGCCCAGAAGGTGAATTCTTTTGAGAACTGTGATATTTTTTTTTTAGCAACGCATAGGCACAAACAGGAGGTTTTCTCTCCCTTGGTCTGTTCTGGTTATGGAGCATTTTTGTTCTGATCAGGAGGAAGAGAAAGTCCATTTGCATACAGAGTTCAGAGCAACTTAATGAGACATACCCTAATTCCATCCTCAAACAATCATACAAGAATGGTATGGAGTAACTAATTGATCTGAACATATCTAAGGTCATCTTTGATTCCATGTCTCTTTCTTCTGTCATTAAAACCACAATTTGTTTGATTAATTCCAGCCGGGTTGATCACAGATGATCATTTATCTCATTAGAAATAATCTGCTGATCCCAACAAAATACTTTAAATAAATGGGTTTGTAAACTCTGGGGTGAACATTTTTTAATACAAAGCTACATTACCAAGAATCTATTAATTTGTATGGAGCAATTCTGAGAAATCTGGTGGGGTTTACAGAGGAATGGTGATTGGATCTGCTTCAGATAAATTAATTCAAACCATAGGTAATTCACAGACAGTGAATCCACAGGGGTATTAACAGTCACTGATAAGGATCTAAATTGCAAAGTCAGACTGCAGCAAGACCATGGCTTTGGTATTATGTAGCTTCATTTCACTGTGTCCTGAAATTGATCTTCTGTAATCCTTAAATTCCTCATTAGGCTGTCCATACTTGCATGGGTTTGATTCACAGGCTTTGTGATGTTCTTGTCCCCTTCCTTCTTCTTCAGCGTGTCTGTGAAAATGGGAGGTAACTAGCAGTGGATGGAAGTTATTTAATCAGACAGGACCTGTACAACATTCCTTTAAAAGTACTTCTGGCCTCTAAGCACTCATAATCAGTCTGCCTGAAATCATGTTCCAGTTTATAATTTAGTTTTGATTGGAATAATTCTGATTCATCCTGAAGTTTCCAAACTACTTCTACTCTTGACTTAGCCTAGGATCAAATTTTATACCTTGTTCCTTATTGACCATTACTGGCTGTTCCTTATACTGACACATCTAGTCTTGCTCCCTAGGGCTCTAGAAAATCCCTTCCCTACTGCTGACCTAGAATTTTTTCACTGCCATGTGCAATCTGGTAAATACATGTCATTCCCAGACTGATGTTATTCTCAAATTAAGCTGTAACTGAAAGCCTTCCTGATCCTAATAACTTTCTGGCCAAACCAGTTGTTTGGAAAGCAAAAATACCAGTAGCTTTTGGGAATGAACACCCTTTAAATATAACAAGAAGTCAGATTTTTACTTCTCCATACCTAGCCTCACTTAAGTATTCAGTTGATTTGTTAAGATGACCTCTGATTCAGCTGTTAATTTATTTTGCTGGTGAAATTTCTTGAACTGAGTTTTCCGTTTGAAATCTGCTTGATGTTTTCTGGTCTGACATGCATTTGTCCATTTGTGGCCAGATTGTTGATAATGTCGAGTACCTGATAACATGTCTTGCTTCAAGCAGAGTGGAAAGTTCTCCCCGTCTCTGAAAGGCAGCTTGCCAGTACTTCTGGGGATACAACTGATTCTTCTTTTGCTTTTGAGGATTAACATGTGCGTTACATCTGGAGTGCAGTCTGCACAGTTGATATCTCAGTTTTTATAAGTATTTTGTACTTGAGTTGGCTCAAACATAGGGTCCAGGCACCTTCAATTCCTAGGATAGATTTGGAATCTAAGCTAACATTTATAACTAGCTCTTTTGTGCCAGATTTCCGTGAAGTTCCTTAACATGGAAAACCATAGTGACTAAGGAGCAGTAAGAGCCCAAGTGGAATAGAAAAGACTTCTGGAAGGTTTTGGGGTCTTAACGTATTTTTTGGAGTTTGTAATACTCTAGCTGGAACTAAAATATTGATGGGAGATTTTATAGCAGACTGTGAATTTGGATTTAAATTCTGTTTGTTTCTGAAACAGAGTACTAGTGACTCAAGCTCACTTCCTGGACTGATATGTGGTGTATTAATGACCTGCCTACGCAGGTCTGCAGAACCACCTAGGTATAGATTCAGAGTAACTTGGTTTATTTTATGAGGTGTGATTTTAAAATCCTCTCTTCTACTCCAAGGCTCACAAAAAATGAGTTTTTAGTTACGGGAAGAAGGCCTGTGTAACTTCCAACATGTTTTCCTTACATGTTTGTTTGTGTGTGTGTGGTGGGTTGACCCTGGCTGGATACCAGATGCCCACCAAAGCTGCTCTGTCACTTCCCCCCTCAGCTGGACAGGGGAGAGAAAATATAACAAAAAGCTCGTGGGTCAAGATCACTCCCCGCTTACCATCATGGGCAAAATAGTATCAACTTGAGGAAATCAGTTCAGTTTATTACCAATCAAATTGGAGTAGGATGATGAGAAATAAAAACTGAATCTTAAAACACCTTCCCCCCACACCTCCCTTCTTAACTTTACTCCCAATTTTCTCTACGTCCTCCACCCCAGCGGCACAGGGGGATGGGGAATGGGGGTTGGAGTCAGTTCATCACACACTGTCTCTGCTGCTCCTTCCTCCTCAGGGGGAGGACTCCTGACATTCCTCCCCTGCTCCAGCATGGGGTCTCCCCATGGCAGACAGTCCTCCATTAACTGCTCCAACGTGAGTCCTTCCCACAGGCTTCAGTTCTTCATGAACTGCTCCAGTGTGGGTCCATCCCTCCCATGGGGTGCAGTCCCTCAGGAGCAGACTGCTCCAGTGTGGGTCTCCCGCAGAGTCGCCAGCCCTGCCAGCAAACCTGCTCCAGCCTGGGCTCCTCTCCCCATGGGGTCACAGCTCCTGCCAGGAGCCTGCTCCAGCGTGGGCTTCCCACGGGGTCACAGCATCCTTCAGGCACCCCCCTGCTCCGGCGTGGTGTCCTCCCCGGGCTGCAGGTGGAGATCTGCTCCCCCATGGGCCTCCATGGCTGCAGGGGGACAGCCTGCCTCACCATGGTCTTCACCACGGGCTGAAGGGGAATCTCTGCTCCAGCGCCTGGAACACCTCCTCCCCGCCTGCTGCAATGACCTGGGGGGGTCTGCAGGGCTGCTCCTCTCACATATTCTCACTCCTCTCTTTGGCTGCAAAATGCCCCTAGGTTGTTGGTTTTTTTTCCTTTTCTTAAATATGTTATCACAGAGGCGTTACCACTGCCACTGATTGGCTCAGGCTTGGCCAGTGGTGGGTCCATCTTGGAGCTGGCTGGCACTGGCTCTGTCCAACATGGGGGAAGCTTCTGACAGCTTCTGACAGAAGCAACCCCTGTAGCCCCCCACTACTAAAACCTTACCCACGCAAACCCAGTACTGTGTGGTTTCAAAAACTTGACTTTTTCTATCTCCTGCAGCTTCATAAGTGTCCTTATAAAAATGTCATTCGTTTCAAGTTTTACTGGGCAAAGTTTAAAGTATCTGATTCTGTAAAAGATGAAGTACAGGCACTCTTTAATGATGTATAAAAAATTGTGAGCTGCTTCTGACTGCTGTGTGAATTAAGAGCAAAGGAAATAATAATGATGCAGTATAACCAAGGACCATATTTTGGCAGCAAACGAAGGAGAAAGTGAAGCTCCTCATCCAGCTGGCTGACAGCTTTGTAGAAAAAGGACATATACATGCCACTGAAATTAGGAAGTGGGTCACCACCGTTGACAAACGCTACCGTGACTTCTCTCTCAGGATGGGGAAATACCGCTACTCCCTGGAAAAAGCCCTTGGAATCAATACAGAGGTACTGTAAGTCCATGTCCTGCTACAGTTTCATACCAAAGCTGAAAGTCACAGAAGGAAGTGAGGGCTGTGCAATGAATGCTGCAGGCTATTGTGTGTCCATTAGAAACACTTAAAACCTAGCCAGCCTAGCTAGCCAAGCTCAGAACTGTTTCTGAAGACAAAAAGTTTTTTTGTGGCAGATCAGTGATATGAGGAGACAGATGAAGATCAGAGAGACTTTCTAAACAAATGTTTACACCATTCTCCAGGAGACCATACAGCTACTGGGAAGGAGGGGGAAACATATTACTTGAATAAAAGTCTGTGTTAAGTTTAGCATAAGCCATAAATCCTGCTCCCACGCCATTATTTTTAATCAGACTCAGGCTTTGACTGTAAGTTTCCATTCTCTCATCCTTTAACTAACCAAAAAATTGATCCCCAACCTCATCTCTGAGCTCTTTTAGGTGAAATAGAGCAACACAAGAGAAACAAAAATTAGAACCTCCTGCTATTCCCTGGCCACAGTATTAAGGGGGAGTGCCAGAAGCAGAAACACTTAAAAACATTTCAGTCAACCATTTAAGTATCAAAGAAAGAGGAATAAATTCACTCACTCAGACCCTCAAGATATCTTAAATGTACTGTTCCTTGTAGGGTCTCTGGTTTACACAAAGTTACTAACCACAGTCTGGAAAGGTATTTCCATGGCAGAAGGCCATTGGAAGTTGGGATTGACTCTGCATACTGCCCTACTTTATCAGACTGTTTATGAAGTCCCATATTAGGCAACTAATTTTGATGTGAAGGAGCAAGGTAAAATGTAAATGTTTGTCATTGATACCTATTTCTAGATAGGAGTAACAGTGAAGACTATAATAAATCTCATGGAGTTTTACGATGTCTCACCTTCTCACCTTCTCCCTTCTCACTGTAGTTCTTTTAAATCTATTTGAATTTACTTCTTTCTGACATTGGTATCTTCATCATACTTTTTTCCCTTCTTATTCATTTGATCTCATGAACACGCTGCATTTTGCACTCCAGTAGGGTTTCAATTAATTTAAAACCTGTACTGTCACTTTTTCTAGGATAACAAGGACCTAGAACTAGATATTATTCCAGCAAGTCTTTCAGACCGGGAGGTAAAGCTGCGAGATGCAAATCATGAAGTCAATGAAGAAAAAAGAAAGTCGGCCAGAAAGAAAGAGTATGTCCCCAAACATTCACAGTCTGCCATGACACATTATCTAAGAGTGATTCTATGATATTTGCATGACCAGAACTGACATACAGTCCTGTAATTCCTTCCAGCTGCAGAGCTATTGAGATAAGTCTACAGGTCTAGGGTAGAATTTGTGACTTGCAGGCTAGAAAATTTCAGAACATACAGGTTGAATTTCTTTTGGTTTTAATCAGAAGTTACTTTTGTAAAGGGAAAGGAGTAAGTCAATCACTTTGAATAGACCCTGATGTCATGGAGATACTCATTGTTATGATTTATTTCTGGCTGTATGTGAAAAGTAAAATGAAGAGAAAAGTTGAAAAGCATCTTTACATGTCTAGGTATCATCTAAAGTCCAATGACATCCAGAGGAATCAATTGGGTTTCAGTGACGCAAGAGTTCACTTGATGTTTAGGTTCAAATTTCAGTGAGTATAGAACTGAGACAACTGGAAATATTTCATACAAGAGGAAAGATTTGGAGAGTGCTTGGTGGACTTAAATCTATAAACATTCTAATTGCATAGTATTTTGTCTTATTTTTTGTGTGAGAATATTCTGGAAAGCGTTGGTATGTACAATCCTTCTCAGCCCTCTGAAATTGTCACTGCAGTGCATAACCTTGATAAGAAACTATTTGTACTTTAGGGAACAGTGGTTACACTTGGTCTGCCTGTGGCACATTTTCAAAACATTGGGCATTTCAACTTTGAAATGCCCAGCCTCAGGCTCTACAGATGTGGTTGTTGGGCTTCCCAGCAGTCTGGATTTTCTCCAGCTGGATACCAAGCTGTTGAAGCCTCTTCGAAGTAGTGGTGTCTCCCAAATCTGTCTGTATTGCTACTGAGGATCAAGTTTCAGGGTGACTTACCATTGACTGTTAGCAAAGATGCAAGTGTTGCCAGTGAATCTCAAGTCTGTACTCCCAGGGAAAAAAAAAGTTCTGAGAATCAGTTGACTGTTAAGGATGGGCATGTAGAGAGTAAATCATATTTCAGGGTTGCAGAAATACAGCTTAACAGAATTTTATGCAGAAAAGGTATTTAGAAAATAACCCTACAAGGGACTAGAGTATGAAGAGGTATTTCATTCACAGAGCTGAAAGGCGCAAAGTGAGGCAGCTGAAGACTTAGAGTGGAAGTACACTGATTCGTGAAGACAACAGAAGGATGTTTTGTTTTCTGTTCATTGTACGAATGCCTATAATGTCCAAAACACTTGAAATACTTTCCTTTTTCAGATTCATTATGGCTGAGCTGCTGCAGACAGAAAAAGCTTATGTCAGGGACTTACATGAATGTTTAGAGGTAAGTTATGACCTGGGAAGTCTCCAGTATTTTCAGGAAGGACATGGTATCCTTTGCGGTGGTGATGTTCACTGTACTGCAAAGGCTGACCTTGACAAGAGTCTGTGGGAGGGTGCCACCATGGGTGGCTAGTCGCAAAGCTGTGTCCTGTTGCTGGTGGGAGCGGGGTGGGAAGCAAAGGGAGGTTGTCTCCTGCTGGCAGAACTGTGCCCTGTGCTCCCCAGGGGTGGCTGTAAATGTCTGCGCCTCCAGGGACACCTGAGCGTGCCTTTATTTACAAAGCTGTGCTGACCCCTGCAGAGTGGGAGCAATGTCCTGGGACTCAGTAAAGCACAATATATTTGCACGTTGACCTGAAATTTGTTGGTTTCTAGTCTTTTTTGAATCACTGAGAGTTTTCTTAAGAATTGAAATCTATTCCTTTGGATCATCTCATGCTAGAGAAAGAGCTGGATTTGCACTGTCAAATACCTTGTCTAGCTCTACAGCAGGGTGTTTCTGAAGGGGACTGTGACATTCAGGGCAAAAAGCAGAGAGTGTCAGTGAAATCTGTCAGCTTTCACATTCCAGATTTTTATGTATCTAATGCTACTGAAGTGGCAAATCCACCTTATCTTTCAACTGTTTCTGCCTGCAGTTTTTGGACACCATCAGTTGGACAGCAAAGACAGGTGTTGTTGGCATGTTTCTCCTTTTTCCTCAGACAACCTCTGAATGTCAGCACTTTGAATTTCTCTAGAGAGCTTTCTGTGACACTGGAACGTTTTTGTTTTTTTTTTTTTTTTTAGCTTGTTTGTTTAATCTCGAAGTACTATGCCTTTGACAATAAAACAGGGAAATCTATTCTTTTTCACTGCATTTATTCACAAAGCTAAGAATTGCTGATGTCTTCCAGACTTACCTTTGGGAAATGACAAGTGGAGTGGAAGAAATACCTGCTGGGATCCTTAATAAAGAACACATCATCTTTGGCAATATTCAGGAGATATATGACTTTCATAACAAGTAGGTTTTCCTAACAGTTCTGTTAATGTTTAGTGACTAAGGAAACCGAAGACATGTGTATACCTATACATCTATGTGGTGTCTGCAGTGAACACTTATAGTACAATGTACACAGGAGTGTAAAGTAATTGATCCAGATTTGCAAAATAATGTTTGACTTCTTGGTTTTTTTCCTTTACAAAAATGAATGCATCTTAGTTTATACTTCGCCTTCAGCTGATTAACAATGTTAAAGTCATATTATACCAATGCTTTGTAGTCCCCTACATGCTTTACATCTCACAGCACTAGATCTAGTCTGGAAGCTTGTCTTTCAAAAGTGTGATCTCTTGGAAAACACGAGGGGGAAAAAAGGAATGGTTGACGTGAGCTGGGTTAATAAGTGGCTTTGCTGCCACTTCTTGGAGACTCTCTGTATTTGATCTGTAACTAACAGTACTCCCTTTTATCAAGATAAGTCTGTATCAGGTCAGTTTAGAGGGCATGGTTTTGCTGCTATAATGTGAATGCAACAGCAATTATAAACTTAACATTTAGGGGTGCTGAATCCCACAAGTTCAGTGTAAAATTCAAAGTCTGTCTTCAAGTTATGTATCAAAACAAAAGCATTTTGAAAAATGTAGCAGAAAACCCTTCCCTGTTGAAGTTCTGGGAGACTTTCAGTGCTTTAGCCAGATAAACATGCCATCACATACACATAAATATGGTCATCCCACACTCATAAATATGGTCCAGCAGAGGCTGCCACACACGTGCTTTTGTGCAAGCAGCTTCAAAGCAAATCAGGATAGTGGATTCAAAATACATATTACATTTAAAAGGCCTTTAAGTAATAGATTAATTGACTTCCAGCCCACAAGAATTGCCCTGTCATACAGGTAAGTATTCTTCTCCCATTTAAAACTATGTTGGGATCACCCAGTTGCCTTCCTGCTTCCCCTCTCTTTGTGGTGCCATATCTTCTTTTTAGTGACCCTGACTGATGCCATCTGATTACTCTCCTTTTTGACTTTCCCCTGCTCCCAGCTAACACCCCTCAGTCATGTCCCTCAGTTCCCTGCTGCTGTCATTTGTCCTTTCTCTGACCATCTTCCTCCAGCCTGCTGCTTCTACGTAATCCTTTTCCCGCTAAAACTTTTAGCAATGCTAAAATCAATTGCTCCCCACCTTACCTCCACCAACATCCTCCACAATCTTCTCCTTTAGCTGGTGATGTTAAGGCATCCCCAGCCTGATTCAGGGCTGGGGAAACAGCACATTCAGTTGCTTCTCCTTCTGCAACTTCTGTTTCACATTCCTCTTTCCACCCAGGCACTGTACAGGGCTCTAGCTGCAAACAGAGATGTCACTCATAGTACAAAATGTTGGGAGAGAGTTGATCACAAAGTCTGTATTTTGGGGGTTTACTACTTACCTTTGAAGTATGAAGCTTGTTTAAATTGTTGTCCCTTGCCCAGTGTGCTGAGTTTGGTGATGGAAAGCTGGAAGCTCTGGGCTTCTCTTTTTGCTCTTCCTCTGAACCATTGCACAAGATCTTTTTGAAGATTCACGATGTGGTTCTCGAATATCACTTTGCAGTCCTGAATACACTGACCCCCTACTAGGGACTGGTACCTTTTCCTCTCTAGTTGAGTCAGGCATAACTGTTCTCAAAAAACAAAGCATAACTTGGCCAGGACACACTTTTTCCACTGGCAGGACACTTGATTAGCCTTGTAATCAAGATACAAGTATTAATCATTAGCACTGATTAACTCATTGGTCATTCTGCTTCTCCTGGGTATCTGACTATAACTAATTACATTGGTGTCTTCTTTTTTCAGCATTTTTCTGAAAGAACTAGAGAAATACGAACAACTGCCTGAGGATGTGGGCCACTGCTTCGTCACCTGGGTAATGAGGCTTGTTCTTTTCATTATTTATTTAAATTAATTCTCCAGCACAGACAGAAACAAGCTGGGAATAGGTGCAAGTGTTACGTCCTTAGTGATACATGAGATCAGGAGCTAATCTGGAACTATGACTGCTTTGTCTTTCACCTCTCCCAGGGCGAAAGGTTCCCTCCCTTAATTCTTCTCCTGAGCAGCTGTGTGAAGGCTTTCCGGAGCCTCTCTCCTTGTCCTGCACTGACCAGCACAGATTTAGCTCTGCCGGTTCCTGTTTAACAGGACTTTGTCAAACCAAACCTGTATTTAGGGGTGACATTCATTTCTTTGTGAAAGGCCCTGGGAGGATGGACATTTAAAATCTTAATATACCCTCCTTAGAGAATTTCAGTCATGTCATGAGATATCTGCAAAGGCATGAACAACATATTTTATCAACATTTTTCCTCAGAAATTAATGTCAAATTGCTGAACCACTGTGCTCTCATTGCATTACCCAATGCCAGGATGATTTCCAACAGGACTATGAAAACTTGATGCTGAGTCTTCATGGGTGTAGGAGGCTCCAGGAATTGGCTACAGCAATTTATCTGTATTGAAAGCTGTTTTCTTTTCAAAATATTTACCACGCAAGTCAGCCATCATCATGTTTTCTCTGATGGTTTTATTCATATTTCAAAGCTGGGAATTAGTATTTTAAAAGTCATTATGGAACATTTTCACTTCCCAAAAAAATAAGCAAGTTTGGATGAATTCAAATGGGCTTCTAATTTAAAAACATGACACAAATATTGATGAAATGGATTCAGAAATATTGTTTACAAAGAAGAGTTTATATATTTATGAAAGATGGACACATTTACGTATCGTGCTGTGCAAAATCTTTGTGGTACTCTTAAGATACTACCACATCATCTCAGCAGTAGTACGTGTCCAGAGCTGTGTGTATGGTTACAGACATACATACAAAGCTGCCTGCCCGATTTGCAGGGTCCTGTTATTTAGATAGCTGGTATGAAAAATACAATAGTAATAGGAGGAGGCCATCCTCCCCTTCTGTTTGCCTGCCTCTCCCTGAGACCAGAGTTCAGTAATACAAAACTGCTCTAAGGCAGGAGTGCACAGATGCTTTTAGTTTCCTCTTAAAAATAAATAAATTAGGAAATGAAATGCAAAACACTCCTAGCACAACATAAAATTTAAGCCATTAAAGCCTGAACAAAGGTAGGAAAGGCAAGTTTGGGCCAGGCGCCACAAATCTGAGCCAGTCTGAAGTCCAAAATGTTGTCTGGAGCCAGTTTAAGCTAGGTGAGTCTTTTGCTCAGTTTCTACACTGGCTTTATCTGCAAGTAGGTGATAGAGCCAACATTTCATGACTGGGTTTTGAGACCTGCAGGCTTTTGGATACAATCTGTGTAATATCATTAGAGCTCTTAGAAATTATTTTATAGCAGGATTAAAGTTTTAGGCTTTCCCTCTGTGACACTTGTTAAAGAAAGCCTCCCATAGCTGATACACAGTGCACCTAATTCCCCTCAGAACTGCTCAGGTAAGGTATGACCTGTCTGTAAGTCTTCTGTTCTTAATTTGCGGTTCTTATGTCGCTTTGAGAGGCGGGGGTTTATGAATGGAAGTAATGAAAGACTGTGCAAGCAGAGAAATAGCTAATCTTGCTTTTCCCTTGATGTTTGTTTTTACAGGCAGATAAATTTCAGATGTATGTCACCTACTGCAAAAACAAGCCTGACTCCAGCCAGCTTATCCTGGAACACGCAGGGACTTTCTTTGATGTAAGCAGCCATTGCCATTTTCCTTCAGCACACATAGTGCAGCTGAGACACCTCCTCTTTAGATCTGAGCAACGAGTTCCTTTTTGTGCTTTGGCATTTGGGTTTTTCATTCCACTGCAGATATCACTGTTGTGAAAACTGATAGGCTGTGGTGTGATGTGTGATCTTCATCAGTGTGGCAAGTTGTTTTTAATGGAGATACACATTCTTCTCAGAACCTTTGTGCATTTTTCAGACCCAATCCTTTCTAAAGATCTGGTTTAGATATACTTTCTACTTCTCTTACTTTAGTGGTAAAATGAAAAGCAGATCCTATTATATTTTATGACCTGAAATCCCTAAGTCCAAAACAAGATCCTGTCCTCCTGTTCTGCAAATTTTACCCACCCTATTAAACATTTGCTTCATCATGCTAGTAAGGGACTCCACTGACTGCAATTAGACTATTTCCCTTACAATCACTACACCTGGTGATAAACATTTGCAGGCTCCAGACACAGTTTTGTAGACTGAGAAAAATCTTTAAGGTTTTTTGAGTACTTTTAAACTAAGCTTTCCCCCTGATTTTTGGAACCTCATCCATTTTGCCATGCTTGTCTGCATTAGTTGCCTTTCTGAAAAAATGCTAAGACCTCTTTTCCATAGCATTGAAGATCTTTTTAAAAATTTAACCACTCAGCAGGACCCAACCTGCCTGACATGAATCAGCTCCTCTGGGTTTCGTGTGTGCCAGTGGTTATAGCATTTCAATTAAACTCAACACTGAAAGATCTCACATGAGCCAGAAGAAGAGTGATGAACGCCTTTTTCTTTTGCCTTAGTTTTTGCAGTGTTACCAAATGGTCTAAAAGTAGAATTGAACTGAAAGGGATTTTCCAGGAGGTGGCGCTTGAGCCTGTTGAATGGTTTGTACTGGTTGGTGACTTGTGGAGGGTTTGAGCCGCCTTAGGTGTCTATCAGTCTTGTTCACACTGGTTAAAAGCATTTCCTCTGCTAAATTTTTCCACTCCAGCTCTCTATATGGGCTAGAAACCTGCCTGGTGTTGCCTAATAGAGAATATTAATGTGTCAGCATCTGCTGTTTTGCAAGGGGAGATGTTTTCCTTCCACTGGTGGGAATTGTGCTGGGCTACCCAGTGATGCCTGTGCAAAAAGAGAAGGCTGGCTATCGCCCCAAAAAAGTCCTTTAGGAGTCACTCAGTCTGACTAAGGTAGTTTAAATTATCTGTAGATCCTTCTTACCCTGATCTTGGAGTGGCAGTGGTTAACGTGGCAGGACAGGGGACAGTCTGGCCCAAGGAATATGGAGGAAATGGCTGGTTTTCTTCCGGGAAGAACCTGGAATTTCTCAAAACACCCTGATGATGGGAATGAGTTATCTAAAATAACACTGCTTAGTAAGAAGCCTATTTGAAGATCACAAGTGTACAATCCCTCAAATTGCATAAGCCATATAGAAAGACACATTTGAGATGAAAACAAGTAGTCCCAGTGTCTGAACCCTTTAAGTCTGTGGAATATTTGCAGGTTCGGGGCTCATTGCAAGAGCTGCAGCTGATGGAAATCAGCATATTATTGAAGTGATAGAGTTGATTTTAGTGTCTGTTATTTAAGTGAGCTTTGGGCCTCAGGACAGAGTTTGGTTCAGTCACCCATATGCTTCTGTTATTTTGAATATTTTTTTTCCTTTCAATCTTGGAAAAGATGTGTTTTCATATTCAAGAAGCCACAGGGCACCTTTAATTTGCATGAGCAGCATTTATCATTACCTGAGTGGAACATGGTAAAGCTCATTGACTTTGGTAGCATTGCAGAGCATTGTGTTCTGCATGGATGACGGTTGTTGGACAGTTTCTCTGCTGAGCTAAAGCGTCCCTTAGGAAATGGGCAGAGGCGCAAGCAGGGTCTCAGTTTCTCCTTGGTAGTATTTTTTTTCTTAAATTGCTCACCAAAGATTTGTATCATGCGTTACAAAACCTAGATGTTTCCTGAGGTTTTTAGTGCTGAATCAGTCTACTCAGCAAGCCATTAGTCTGTTCACCGAGTTCAGGATGCAGTTTGTCCTCCTACTAAACAACCCTACACAATCAAATTACTTATCTCTTTAGATATTTGACACAAAATCTGGGCACTTTATCACTGCTTCATGGTAAATTCAGCAGTTCTTATGGCATGAAATTGTATTCAAGTATTCCTGTGTCCATGTTGTTCTTGGAGGGTGCTGCGAGGGTCCTGTGCTGCCCCACGCAGGGGATATTTTTGGTGTTTTTCTGGGTTTCTGTCACTGCATGTAAGACTACACATTGATCGTGTTCTGCAGCTAATCTGGTTTGCAACACACAACTGCCAGCACATGGTGCCTGTTAGATACCTTCATTTTTTCCAGGCCCTTGTGTCTAATGGTGAGCCATGGTGCACTATAGCATGAACAAGCTTGCTTTGAACAAGAAGCAGGGCAAAGTAGAGAGCACAGAGCCCTGTGGCTAGCTTGCTTCTGAAACCTGCCAGCTACTTCAAAGCTAGCTCAGGTATCTCTCTGCTTCATGTTACTTAGAGGTGTGAGAGAAATGTCTGCACAGACCCTGCACGGACCTTTCCAGTTTCCACCTCCACCCCCAGTAAGTTCAAACCTCTCCAGCTGTTACAAAGTCAACCCAAGACACACTCCAGCAGGCTGCTGTCTTACTACAAAACTTCAGGGACCAGAGGAAGGAGCTGCAGGGAGTAGGTCCCTTTCCAGCAGTGTATTTGTCTGATTGCCATGTAGCAGTGCTATAGCTTCCCTGCTGCAGGTTCCTGTGCGGCAGGGACAGCTGTCACTCCACCAACAGAGACAGCTCTGCACAGTCTGACCAGGGAGCATCCTGGCAGGGCAGGGAATGCCTGAAGGGGAGGCATCTTGCTGGGAGCACGCCCTGCTGTTCAGAGAGCTGGGAGGAAGGAATAGCGCTAAATTCATTACTTGGATCCTACAAAAACAAGTGTACTTAGCCAGCTCCAGGAAGTTCACAGACGTGGCCGAGGTCTTGCTGGCTCCTGCAGTTACTAATTGAGGCCCAGCCATGTGCTCTGCAGACACCATCCCTGCCTGGAGCCAGCCATGACTCAGCTTCATGCAAGCTCCATTAACCCCCACACAGACCCCCTTCATTTTTGGGTCTTGTTCATGACACCAGAGATATTTTTTTCTAAAACAAACTTGCCTAGTACAAAAAAAAAAAAACAAAAAAAAACCAACCTCTTGGCATATTGTGTGAAAAGTGGCTATTTTTGCATCCCAACATAAACACTGGAGCTAAAAAACCCAGTAACCTTCCTAGTACTCAGCAGAAAATCAAACTGTATACAGAAAGAAAATCTCTGTTCTTGGCAGCTCTTCCCTCTTCATATTCTGTAACTTCTTCCCTTTACAGCTTCAAATTTACCCTCCAATAGCTGGAGATAAGTCTCATTCCCCCTCCCCATCTGCTGCCTTAGGAACTGAGGATTTCCTGAGGGCCAGGAGCAAGGGCAGGCATGCCCAGGGCCTGGTGGAGACAGGAGGAATTCCAACCTGTTCTATGTCAGCAGAGGTCTGCCCCTGTAGAGCATGAGTTTGAAGTCTTTTAGATAGCTATATGTGGCATTAGAGTCCTGTAGGATTTTCAGGAGCTCCTAATTCCCCCTGGAACCAGTTGGAGGGAGGCAGCTGGGCCCTTTGCAGACCTCACCAGGTGCCTGTCTGCAATGCCTCCAGAAGTTCATGAGCACATCACACTGATCAGCACAGACATTTTGGTTGAGATTCAGGTGACAACCCAGAAGTATTCAGTGCTGTAAAAGGTATCATAAAGGTATCTCTCCTGGCCCCCAGCTGCCTCCTCAGAGTAGCACAGGTCTGTCAGCACTGTGTCAGACCTGTTACTCCCATGTGGATATTTCAATTACCCCAGGGCTCTCAAATGGTACTAGATGTTTAGACAGCTAAATTATACCCTACGCATGCAATTTAATTTAATGTCATTCCATTTTAATTGAATGTTAAGACTCTGCTTTCAGCCTTCGTAGCTAGGAGAAACCAGTTGACGTGACAGATAAGTCATATTTAAATCGAAGCCTATGTGGTTTATTCAACATAGCCTTAGCTTGACTTGCGTAGAGCCCCTGCAGTTTAAGTGGCCTTAGGGGGACTCGGTAGTTTATTGCCAGCCTCTCAGAAACCACAGTTACTTGTATGTGTGCTTAAAGAGAGTTAAAAAACTAAACACAGAAATGCAGAGATCCAGAGCTAAAATTAGTTATGGGTGGTTCTGTCTGGCAGGCGGTTAATCGTTTTCCATGACTGACTGTTGGTTTTATCTCTTTTAGGAAATTCAGCAAAGACATGGCCTGGCCAACTCTATCTCTTCTTATTTAATCAAGCCTGTCCAGAGGATCACAAAATACCAACTCCTACTGAAGGTACCTTAGTGAGCTGCCCGAATCAGCTCATGCAGAGTTTTGAAGAGTTAAATTATTTTTAAGGGAGCTGCTTCATCACGTGTTCATGATCTGTAAGCAGCTACTGCTGAGCTGCTACTCCTACTTCCCAGGCCTGAGCATGGCAACAAAGTGTGAAATCAGGTTGAGTGTTTTAAAGGAAAAGGCTCACAGAAAGAAAAAAAAAACAGTAAAAAACTGATCACTGGTTTCAACTGTTTTGTTTTGGTTTGGTTTTTTTATCCAGGTGGGCTTAACCCTAAAAAGCAAGAACTAGGAAAGAGAAATTGAAGGGGTGACAGAACTGTTTACTTTCCTTCTTGCTAAATTTGTGACATGTAATAATTTGATTAAAGGCTCCAATGACAACAGTAATGGACTTTGGAAATTTTCTCTGACTCTTGACTGAGACTTCTTCGCTGGTGTTAGATTCTGTTTGGGAGCTGACACTTTTGTGTTTGAAAAACACGGAAAAGCTTCATATACAAAGCAAAGGATTTCCAAGTGAAACATTAACATTTCCCATTAAAAAACCCTACCTTTGTGGTCTGTTGTAAACTGGTTACAGTTTTTTGCAGTATCTTGTGAGTAGGTGAATTTTAGATCTAGCTTAACCAGCCACTGTTAACTTTAAAGAAGAAAAAATATGTGGGTGATAACGGAAGACAGATTGCGACTTTGAAAAGCTAGGACCAGATATAATACTTGCACCTCTTTAAAGATTCCTGTGTATACACCAAAGGAGTGATATGTTGTAGTAGGAAGGTACTTACTGACTACATTTGATGTACAAATTGACAGACTGACAAATCTGTCCTTTATACCAGTTCCTGAAACAGCACACAGGTTTACCATAGTCTCGTGAGTGCTGTGGGACAGCAAGCCTGCACTGCACAAACCATCTGCTAAAACACCCTTTCAGTCATCACCCCTTTGGTCTTCTCCTCCAGTGAATCTTTCCTGAAGGCACGTCTGAGCTCTGGGCACAGCACGCTGCCA
This sequence comes from Egretta garzetta, assembly GCF_000687185.1. Taxonomy (NCBI): domain Eukaryota; kingdom Metazoa; phylum Chordata; class Aves; order Pelecaniformes; family Ardeidae; genus Egretta; species Egretta garzetta. The sequence continues at coordinate 1,702,738 of NW_009260026.1, read as the reverse complement.
CCCTGCCTGCACTGCCGTACTCACCAGCACTGCTGGATCAGGCAGGGCTCCCTGCAACCCGGCTGGCACAGCTGGACTGACAGATGTCTGCTGCATAGGCTTAACTCCCCAGAAATCTTCTGGGTGCAGAGTCTCACTCGAGAGCACCTTGTTTTGTCTTGCTTTACAGTCATTCTCATTTGATCCCCACTATCTATGAGCATCCACGGTGGATTTTGATGCAGTTCAGCTTTTTCCTGTCACTGTTAGCGAAGCAGTTGCATGTACCAAGTAACACAATCGAATATCAAGACAGCATGTCAGTCAGAGTTTGCTTATAGGTGTTCTGCATTGTTTTTTAGGAACTGCTGACCTGCTGTGAGGAGGGCAAAGGGGAGCTCAAAGATGGTCTGGAAGTGATGCTCAGTGTCCCAAAGAAGGCCAATGACGCGATGCACGTCAGCATGCTGGAAGGTAGCAGAGGGGCAGGTGGCCGGGGCAGGGGAGGGACCCGCTGATCAATGAAGCCTTCTTGTAACTTGTGTAGAAAGTTAGTACAGGATGACTGTAGCAATACTGTTGATTGATCATAATTTTCCGGTACTTCCTAGCTCCTTTCTGATATTTCTCCAAAAGTCTTGGAAGAATAAAGCTGCCTAGGAAGTTTGGAGGGTTTTATTTATATCTTGTATGTGTGTATGTATTTATATGTGTATATATATGTACATACATGTGTGTATACATCTACAATGTATACATAAATTTGGTTAAAACATTCTTACTTAATGAAACAAAAAAGACCCTTCCTGAAACAGTATCAGTTTAGCTGCTGGCAGCCCTAACAATTATTGGATGAAAACATTTCTAAATACTGCCTCAACATTTCAAAAGAAATAGTTCTGGTTTTCTGAGTCAAAACAGCTTGTGTTTCAAAATGTTAGTATAATTACCCCAAAGATTAAAAAATAAAGAAAAAAAGTATTATTAAAAAGTATTTCAAAATTACAGAAAAAAAATATTTTGATTGCCCCAAATTTAAGTCTTTTATTGGCTTTTTGATGTGTGGAGTATTTCTAAAATTTAAAAATTTTATTCTGGACAGAGATGCTTTATTGTCTCTCAAACATTTTCTTGGCCTGGGAAAATCATTTCCAGCCTGGCTTGAGTCAGAACCAGGAAACAAGAAGAGTACTTAAAGCAGGCTAGAAAAAGGAAATGGAGCCAGTAGCTAAGCAGCACGTTAAGATTAAAATTGCAGGGGGCAAACTGACCCAGCCTAGGTAGAAACACTGTAAAGATGGTGTTAATTGTGGTGTCTCGTGAAAAGCAAGGTTTCCCAAAATAACGCCTCGATAATCTGTCCCCATGAGATGACCAGCACCACACAATAAGAAGGAAGCAGGGATGCTTTGTTAGGGTAGACAAGCATTTAGAAAGTTGTCTTCAGAATAAAACGTTATTCCTGAATATTTGGAGCAGGGACCAGGGCTGCTTGCCGCTCTCCAAGGGCTGTCTGACATGAGCAACAGCAGGCTGTGCTGGTGGAGGAGCAGTCCCCAGCTCTGGAGAGAAATGTGATGCACAAGCTGCTGAGACAGCAGCTTGGAGGGCACCTTGCACCAGGGACTCCCTTTTCCCTCGAGCCCCTCAGTTATGTGGAGTGAGTCCTGTGATCCTTGGCCATGTGAAGGTTTTTGCCATGCAGCTTGGAAGATGAGAAACTCCTCCTGGAAAGCTTGTTTCAGATACCATACCAACTTGCTCTCATAGGTGTAGCTCCCCCATGCCACTGCTGTGGACTCACAGGCCCTTGAAACTTGGGTTAGCGTGCCTGAAGGCATCATCGTATGATGGGCATTCCAGCTACCACACGTTATGTTTCTCTGAATTTGCATTGACATGCATAAGAATCCTTGCATTGCAGTTCTGTGTACAGTAACCGCTGCTGAAACATTTATAATATTTAAGTAATTACTGTTACACTTTAGCAGCAGTCTCATTCAGTGCATATGACATATTTGCCTCTGGTGAAATAATTATATCATTACAGTAGGAAAAAGAAAAGAAAAATATTTTCACTGGGGCAATGGATGCCCATTAATGTCCTTTCAGAATATGCATAAAAAAAGAGAAAGACCCTTTTATTTCAAGTCCTTTCTGGGCATTACTGGTCCCAAGAACAAATATGAGCCAATGTATTTTGTGGTTTTAGGGTTTGATGAGAACCTGGACGTCCAGGGAGAGCTGATTCTTCAGGATTCCTTCCAAGTGTGGGATCCCAAGTCTCTCATTCGGAAAGGCCGTGAGAGGCATTTGTTTCTCTTTGAAATCTCTTTGGTGTTTAGCAAAGAGATCAAAGATTCTTCAGGACACACAAAATATGTTTACAAGAACAAGTTGCTGGTAGGTGTGGCTGCAAAGAAAATATTCTGGGTGTTGTGTTTCCTGTAGGTAGAGGTGGAGTTTGGGGGATGGCTCACGTGTCCCCGTGCTGGGCTGGGGATCCTCATGCCACCTGGAATGGCTGGCTCTGGCCCATGCAGGGCTCACCTGGAGCTTGGGCTCACAGTGAGTCTGGAGAGGTTTAAGATAGTGAGATGTGAAGGGTGGGTGGGAAATGCAAGGAGGATCAGTCAAGCCATTCACTTTCTTGCCATACCCTGGTGGTTTTCTAGTTTTTATCTGTGTGTAGCAAAGCAGAGACAAGATCTCACTCCCCTATCCATCCCTGCCTCCCCAGTTCTCCCTACAAATGTAAAGTTTTCTGGATTCATGTATACGAAATCTCTAATCATCTCTCCTCCACACTAGACCTCAGAACTGGGAGTGACTGAACACGTTGAAGGAGATCCCTGTAAATTTGCTTTGTGGTCTGGACGAACACCATCCTCAGACAATAAAACAGTGCTGAAAGTAAGTCTTTTCTGCTTGTTTTCTTTGCCTTTATAGCTGCTAGCTGAGGCCTTGGGGGCACTAAATGAAAGGTCAGTTTCTTCCTTCCTCATATTTGCACGGCTTCCACGTCATGTCAGCAGGGTCACGCCTGCATCAGAAGCAATTCAGCTCTAAGGCCTCAGTATGAACCAAGACAGTGGAGTTGTGTAGCCTCTCTGAAATTGCATCTCATCTTGCAACCTGGGTTTGAGCAGCTGCACACTAACACGGGGCACGTCTCAGGTTGGGAGGCGTAATTCTCTTAGTCCTTTGGCACTGGGCTTATTGACAGTCAACCTATTCCTCAAACCTCCAGAGCTGACAGCGTTTCTGTCAAGTGAGTTTCTAATGAAGAATTCATGTTACAGTTATATTTTGTCTGAGGAAATCCCAGCTGTGCACTGATAACCTATTTCCCCTCCACAGAGCATGCTGTATTGCTAGCATTAAATATATTTATCCAGAGCTTAGCTGCTTTACTGTTGCTTGCCAAGTAAGTCTGGTAAAAATGCCTCAGTTCTCCTGGGGTTACCAGGTACTCCAGCAGCTAAAACAATACAGCAGAGAGGAGAAACAGTTAATCATGCATTTTCCTCAGCCAACCACGATTCTTCTACATAGCAGGTGACATGCTGGGAACATGATAAAGTGTCTGTCTTTCTGCCTTGTGGAACTTTAGGCATCCAGTATTGAAACAAAACAGGAATGGATCAAAAATATCCGGGAAGTCATTCAAGAAAGGATTATTCATCTGAAAGGAGCTCTGAAAGAGCCAATTCAGCTCCCCAAGACACCAGCAAAGCAGCGAAACAACAGTAGAAGGTAACCTCAGTCATTCCACACAATGTAAAATCACTAGTGTTTTCTCGACCAACAGCAGTGTCTGTGGACTTTTGACTGGATTTGCTTACTTTTTCTTACTATAGTCAAAAGCAGTTTTCATCATCTCTATTTTTTACATGTTGTATTGGCAAAAGTAGCTAGAAAGCTTTTCAGTGCTATACATACAAATGTCTTTTATTTTACTTCTTCATAGTATCGGAGAGAAATGAACAGTAAAAATTCTTCAGAGTCCAAGATTATGCTTCTTTCCCAAAGTAGAATTTATTTTGCATTACAGATATTTTTTTTTTCCCATTTGGCATTTTGAATTGTTTGACAATGCAAATTACAGCTAGTTATGACAGTATCTTACTACAGTGGAGAATCTGTTTTTCATCATCAAATACAAATTCATTTCAGCCTGTGAAGTAATATTAGAGTTTTTTTGTCAACTTCTTCGAATCCTAGATTAAGTAGAAATTATAGAAAATTAATTGTTCTTTTGCTGTCATGCTGGCATTCCCAAAAGCCACCTGTAATTTGAACATCTCCATTTCTTCATCAAGTTTTATCACTCTCTTACTTCAGGTTGTATTATAGAGGCATCCAAAGCATGAGTAACCAAGGTCATCCAGGAGATCTGTAGCAAGGCAGAGATCCAGACATTTCTTCCTGGGGACATGCACCAATACAAGAATTTTCTAGTACAGAATGGGGATCTTAATTTTTTTTCTCTGTCCTATTTTTTATTATTTAAATGTTTATTTTGAAAGACCAGTGAAATTTTAGGACAACTATATCTCTACAGCAAAAGGGAAGAAAATACCCTCTGTTAGCTGACTCACAGAGGTAGAATTGTAAAGCTCTACACTGTCTTTATTTATGTTCGTTTGGATACCATTTTTATGGCTTAGTATTAAATTCCTGAAAATGTGGTTCCTGCAAGACAAGAGAAACACCCCTTCCTTCAGTGTCATGTGTAGCCTGGGCTGAATGGTTGTTGTTAAGGCAGAAATCTAACTGAAGGAAAATTTCTGCCTGACACCCTCATTACAGAGCTATTTCTGAACACCAGAGTCTTCCATACTGTAGATATGCAGGCAACGACCATCCTGTTTCCAGCAACAAACGTTGTGATTATGTGCTAATCCCAACCCTATGGCTGAGGGTGACATCATTTAAATTGCAAGCTACATAGCAACATGGGCTGCATCAGTGAGGTAATTTTAGCGCAAAGCCAGCTCTGGCATGCTGACTGGGCTCTTCTCAAATCCACCTATAAAGTTGTGCACATTCCAAGGTGGTGTGTTAAGTAAGTATTGTTGTTCCCCTATTATATCTTTTGCAGAGATGGAGTAGATGATGCAGACAGCCAAGGAGATGGCAGTAGTCAACCTGACACCATTTCCATTGCATCCAGGACATCGCAGAACACAGTGGACAGTGATAAGGTAGGACTGAAATGTGAAAATACACTGCAGTTAATCGGCCCCAGAAAAATCTAAGTGAAGAGCAGAATAGAAGGCATAATCAAGCAACGTGTCTTCTACTGAGTGAGTTTAAACTTGTATTCCCTATGCTAGGATATTAAAAGCCAGTCTGTTTCTAGGTGCTCATCAGTATTGCTGTTTTACATGGTAACATCTCTGTTGCTGCAGCTTCTTTGCAGTTAATGCACAGAGGTTGAATTGGCTCTGAAGAAACAAAGCCCAGAGCAACCTTTTCTTCCCTAGTAGAACGTCCCCGGTGAGAGCCAGCTTCTGAATCAGCAAACAGTTGGTTATGTTCCATATTTGCCCTCTGAGCTAAAATCACTGGTTTGTTGGAGGGAATACAGGTGCTTACACACCAATTAATACAGCAAAATTGGGATCCTGGCTGGTATCTTGAGAGCCTGGGAGACCTACCCTTTCCAGAGACTGTGATTCTGGACCCCACTCCTCACGGACATATGGTGGAGCATATGGATGGCCCCGAGACGCGCTAGATTCTGTTGGAAAGCTGCACGCTGTCGGCACGTATGTACTCATCGTTTCACTTATCAGACAATCTGAGTCCAGATTCCTAGCTCCACTAGAATGCCTGACTTGCGCTTGTCACACTGATACCTCCAACTGTGGTCTTCAGCTGAATTAGCAGTTGGTAGTAGGAGTAAATGGGCTGTTAGTAATAATTTACCTTAGCTACACTGATGGGGTTTGTCATATTCAGCAAGAGAATGTCCATATTCTCTTCATATGTTGTTTTGAAACCATCTGTAACTTGCAAAAGGATTAATTCTGCAGAACCATTCTGGATTTATCTGTTCATCAAGGCTTTAATTATGCTGCCACTTACACAAGGTAGAAGGGTGTCTTCACAAAATCAGAATTCAAGTTTATGGTTGTAAAGTTCACATGTAAGGTTCAGTGCAGAGGTTATTTTGAAAGCTGGACTCAGAAATGGGAGTTAATTGCTAATAAATTGCCTTTGTAAGACCAACTGTTGTATTTGTCTTAAAGGCATGGTCCCACGCTTTTGCTTTTTTTGACCAATAATGTGTATTAGAAAGGTATTAATCCTCACAATCCAAAGGCCACTGTAATGTATGCAAATACTTTGCCCGATGCCAAAGTACTTTCTCACATCTTCAGTCTACATAGACTCACGCTGCTTTTCCATGTTTTTCACATTTATCATTCCTGAGAAAGGCCCTGACTTAGTAGAGTACTTGAGCTCATGCTTAATTTTAAGCATTTGCATAAGCTTTTCTCATTTGCCCCAAGCCCATTGACTAAGTTGCATGAATTACAGTAGACAGGCAAAGCCTAGGTAGGATGCTCCATATTGCATGCTGTACCTGCATACAATATCTATAGTGCCAGCTGCACAGGAAATGGTCAGGCTGTACCCTGAAAGACAGCCCATCATGGCAACGGTTGGTTTAAGGATGCAAGACTGGAAAGGATTATGGGAATTTCTATCCACAGCTTTGTTTGAACTGAATGGCAAATATGCATGAGAGAAATTGGGCACCAAATCATACAGGGAAAAATTTGTTATCTCTGGGGAAAGACTAAATCAGTTCTAGGGTTGTGTCATGGTTTTTACTTTTTTAAGGGGGGTAGGTTCACTTGCTGACTTAAGGCTGTCTGTGTGTTTGTGTGTCCTTCTGTACATTTACTGAATCGAAACAAATTCCAGTCTATAGCTAAAGCCTGAGTGTACTTGTATGTGCATTGTTGAATCTAAGCAACTAATGTATCATCCTTAGAAAGAGAGACAGTTTCCTTATTGTCACTGATGCTAGTACCAGAATACTGTAGAGAATTTAGCCCCCAGAATGCTGCATTACTGTGTTTTTGCTCCAAGGAGAACGAACGCCCCACATCACTCTATAGTTCTCTCAGTTTTTCTAGTGTTACCCAAATTAACGACAGATGGAGCTGAGTTGTTTTACTTGCTGTTGAAGCAGCATGGATGCACACCTGTGTTCAGTCTCAGTTCAGACGCCAGTTCTTATGCTGCTTGCAAGAAGCCATTAACACGTGTTAGCTTCTGCTGTGAGGGGACTCTGTGTTAGGAGACCCAAAGCTGTGCAAGGACCTAACATGACGCAAGACTCCTGGTGGTGAGGTTTCACCACATGGAAACTATTCACTGTTATTCCAAGTTAACTTGCCCTCCAACTTTAAAACGGAACTTTTTTCCTTCAGTGTGGAGTTGAACTTATCTTCTAGGATGGTCTGGGAAGATTTATCCTCTCACATAGACTGGTACTGAGTTATTGGCACTGGAAGACTGTACGATATCATACTCTCTAGTTAAGGTTCTTGGCACGTTTGACAGTGCTTGGTAAACACTGTAACATACATGCTATAATTAAGTTGCATGGTACTGACAAGAGCACCAACAGGTAATGTGTTCAGCAAACGGTGGTTTCCCTGACTGTTTAACTCCAGCGTAGTCAGCAGAGTTATTCCCAGGAGTTCAGATTCAGGCTCTGAGTTTTTCACAGCTGTAGCCTCCATGGGTGACCTCTCTGTGTGCCCCAGTGAGATCTCGATCCAGAGGAGCCAGGAGAAAGAGCTCCTACCTTTAAAGACTCTGGCTGATCACAGCAGCCTCAGGTACAAACACACGCAAAGAGCTTTGCAGGGCTAGCGGTGTGCCAGGATGGCAGCAGATTAATCCTGCACTGGGACCATCTATGTATTAACTCAGTGCCAGAAACAATTCTCAAGTAACATTTAAGAGTTGATATTACTTTCTGAAGGCAAAAGAATTCAAAGATTTAGCTGACAGACTTTGTCCTTTCCCTAAATCTTGCTATTATACCCAAGGATTACCTAACGAGTTAGTTGAATGTTCAGACAAGAATGCCAAATGACATTTCAGACAAAGAAAACTACAACTTCTCAAAGATTCCCAATTTCAAGTAGCACTTCTGCTTAATAACACTCCTTGTGCCTCAAGTCATATGTATTGCTTTCAACCTATTTGTGAGCCAAATCTTTCTGGGTTGCAAGTAGCAATTTCTGTTTCCTTTCTCATCAAGGCACAGCCCTAGAGCAAAGCTTTACCTTTGCATTTGAAACTGCTAAAAAGGCAGAAGGGTTTTTGTTGTTAAGTGGGAATGAGATAACCGTGCTGTTAATTCAGCAAGGATTTTGCTTTCTCTCAAGGCAGCTGAACCCAGCCATAACATTTATCAGGGGATCATTTGCTGCAGAGGAATAGAACACTTGACTGGGGGCCAGAAGAGCTGAGTCCTAGTTCTGCTCTGTCACTCACATGTTGGATGCCATCACAGATTACATCTGATGGCACATTGCAACTGTTTTTTTTTTTCTTGTTTGGATTAGGAGTTTGTTGGGGAGACAGGAATTCTTGCAAACATTACGTTTGTACATTAATTATAGCATTGTTCTGTGTTGTCCCAACACAGGATGCACACACAAGGTCAAAGCCATTTTGCTATATTGAAGGCAATTCACAGCAATCTTTCTGGTAGCAGACTCTACTTTGATAATATTCTTAATTATATGCCTGACTCCAGAAGTGTTACTAAGTCTTTAAATATTCAGGCTTTCCTGGCTGCAGGCAGTGGTCAGGTGATTATATGAGACTCTCAGATCAAAAATTTAAAAAAGCCCAAGTCTGGTTTAAAAAAAAAAAAAAAAAAGCTATTACCTCCATCTTTTAAATTGAATACCTTCTTAAGAAGCTTCTTAAATCTGGATCTTAGTCTTTAATATGTTTACTTTTCTTGGATTTTTCTCTCTCAAAAATATATCAAGCAATTATCCCTGGGATCAAACATTTCATTTTCATTAAATACTATATAGTAGAAACACAGACTTCAAGTAAGGTCTGTAGGTCTGCACCTTTGTAAAAAGTAAGAAAGAGAGAACATATAAAATGTTTATTTTTCCATTTGCAATCTGTGACTTTTTTCTATATGCAATCTATAATCTAAAATATTTCATACATGGGAAAAGAAAGATTTGGATTGTCATTTGCTATTCTGTAAATATTGTATAGAGGGGAAAAAGTGGGTTCATGAACCGGACTCAGTGCTAAAGAATCAATAGGTAATGAATACTATTGCAGGAAGTGTAATTCCCGTTGAGCATCCCAGTCAGGCCTTGGGTAACCTACTATGCAAAATTTCTTCAGCCTTTTCCAAAAGGCAAACTAGACGGCTTTTGTTCTATACAGTAAGCCCTCTTCAGCATGCTATCTAAAAACGTCTCCTTAGGGAGAAATCCTTGCCCTATTCAACTCATGGCAGAGAGGATTTCAGTCTTTATATTCGGATTCAAAGCAGTGGGGAATTGCATAAAGAAAATGCTAGCATGCAGGGCATTCTCATTTGTTAAGCCCATTGATCTATTGGCTTGTAAAACAGCTGTTTCTGGCGATACTGGTCCATCTTCTAATGGCTTTTTTTTTGTTGTTGCATTTTGCAGAATGCTGAGCAGAGCAGTTCTCATTTCCTCCTGTTGTTTTTGGATGGGGAATAAAGCTCTGAAATGTGAACTGTAAAGTTTTTACTCTCTAAAAATAAATATACACAATATACTTTTATCTTTTCCATTAGATACTCAGCTCATCTTTCAGCAGTCATGAGACTGAGATCTTGACCTCTTCCACATCAGCAGGATTATATAAAATATGGAAATAATTTTTCTAATTGAAGGTAATTGGTATAAGAGGCGAGATTTTAGAATTAAGGCTTGTTGGAACAAGTCACAGGGGGCAGATTCTCCATTCCTGAAAGGCTTCTAATCAAGGTAAAATAGCTTTCTCCCTGTGATATTGTTACTGAAGCAGAAGTTAGGATCTGATGCAGGAAGTACTGCTTCACATTCTTTATTAGAAAAAATTCTCAGTTCTTTGGAAGCTTCCTTTAAAGTAACACAGATATGAGGAGTGCCTTGATTCCCCCTACTTTCTTCCTTGAGGCTACTAATCATTTTGGGTTTGAACTCCATAAAGTTGTGCACCAACATGCTGCATGTTCTTATAAATAGGTAGTATTTCCTTGAACTACTGCCTAGTGTTAATATGTGCTGATTGAAAAAAAGAAAATTACGAAATGGAAATGCCCACTCATTCAGTAGTAAAGGAAACTCATTCTGTTACGTACCCACAGGGAGGACATAAGGAAAATTACTATGTTTATTAGATGCCACCATCAACATGTACAATACAAAGTGGTCAATCATTGCTTTCCAGCATAAATTAATCTGGAAATTAAGTATTGAAATTGAAGTGCCTGAAACCAAAGTTGAAAAGCCAAGGATCACACTCTGACTGTTGATCCCATCAGCTGGAGTTCAGCCACTTGCTTTCAGCAGCTGGAGGTGGAAACCTGACTGTGGCAAGTAGGGAGCTCCTGGTTGCTGATGGCTGGCATCATTCCCTAAATGTCACTGAGGGAAAAGTCTTCTCCCTCACACTAGTGTAAAGCTGGCCTAACAGCCCAGCACAGTGTGTGTCATGCTCTCCCTGTCACAGGACATGGATCCTGCAAACAAAAGGTGGTTTTTCCACATGGTTTGCATTGACATGAAGTCATAGGCACTTCAGAATAGGGTCTAGTTGCAAATTTATATTTACACATGAGCTCAGCTCTCTAGCCCCTTGGAGCACGCTAGCACTGGGGCCGTGATCCTTGCCGCTACCAGCACTACACATCAGCTCTGCCTGGATCATAAAGCTGATCCCACCAGAGATTTCTCTGGTTTTGGTACTAATAACGTTCTTCTCTTCTGTGCTCTCAGACTGGCCTGGAATCAGCAGCAAGCCTAAGGCTCCTCTCAAAGGTGGAATGGCTTGGAAAAGCTCAATTAAAGAAATTACAGCATTTGCTACAAAATAATGAAATAATAATAATCTTTCAATGAAAATCCGCTTGAAATCTTGAAGTAAGAACATCAACATAAGGAAAAAACATTTTTAAAAATTGATGTCAATATGAAACATTGCTTTGTCAAATACAGAAAATGCAGACCTGGGATAAAAATGAGATATCCCCATTTTCAGAACTAAAGGCCCAGAGAAATTAAAAACAATACCATAAGGCAAATGCATACGCTAACAAAGACCACTCTTGCTAAGACTGAGCTGACAATTAATTTCTATGTAGTTTCTCAGCAAAGGAACTTGTCTCTCTTCAATGCTACTGAAGTATTCTGTAGCCTTCAGTTGTGTACTTTACTTTCCTGAAGTATTTTTTTCCTTTGAAACTCTGGTACTAGGGTTTTTTTTAAATCATCTCTAGGTTCTTACAAAATATTTGCACAGCTAGTGATCCAAGCTCTCTATGCCTCTGGCATTATTATGGCACAACGTGTGCATCCCATGATCCCAGTTTTGGCCTTTTCCATCTCTGGCAGTGAGTTCTGTATTGATTCATGTGCAAGAGCCACATTTCTACTGCAGCACAGGAGAAATTTCAAGGGACCCCCAGCAGAGCTTCTCAGTGGTGCCCAGCAGAGCTTCTCAGTGGTCAAAATATGTATCGCTATAGACTGGAGTCTATGCAGTTCTTGAGCAGTGGGACTGAACTGCATAGAAAACACCCGTCAGTGGAAAGTCACTCCGTGAATGGAGTGGTGGCTATAAATTGCAGCTGATGTGAAGGAATTTGGAAGGTATGATGTAGAAACTGCCTATGGCAGAGCTAAGGGAGAACATGATCATGGGAATATGGGGTGGGGTGGTAAAGCAGGTAGTTGCTTAAATACAGAATCTGGAGTATTTCCTTAGAAATCTTCTGGAGCCCTGTGAAAGGCAATACATATAGAGTTTCCTGCCAGGTGAGGCTAGGCATTGACTTGAAGAGATTTCTTCCTCCAACCTATATACTTTACTCTCAGTAAATTCGTTTCAATTTAACAACTGCAAGTTCCTAAAGGGCAAAGGAAGGGATTGATTTGGTCTCATTCATGTAAGTATTGTGGTTATTCTGCACTGATCCTGTCCAGGCAAGTGATGTGCCAGAATTCACTAGTGTACTGTCTGGGGTGCTGCTCCCTTGTAGTGACTGATGAATCATGCTACCACAAGTAAAATTAAGTGTATGTAATAGAAAATGACTGCTGACTGTTAAGTGAATTTTTCCTGTGAAGATACAATAAAGAAAAGAGGAGTGAATTACGACCCCAGAGGATAGATTTCTATTGCTTGGATGCTGCCTAGCATTGGTGCAGTTGTCACCCTGAGTTCTTGCTGCCCTCACCTGTGGAAAAGGGAGAACACGATAGCGAGTAAAGGAAAACCTGACATAAATTATTTTGGCACTTTAATTAGCCTTCTTGAGTACTCACTAGCTATAGGTTGTTAACTCTTTTCAACATACTGTCATGTAATAGCAGAATGTTGATCTTATCAAAGAAGCAAATTGTTCAGCCGGGAGCTGACACCTGTCTCTCTCTCTAATGGTAGTTTCTCAACATTTTCTTAGGCTTTGGGAGACTGCCTGTCAATTCCTGCTCTGAATCTTGGCTAGGACCCCTGTAAATTCAACTCTTCCCTGGGAGAAATATACAAATATATATGTGTATTTTTTTTACTGTGAACTGTTCCCTGAAATGGAGACCATTGAAGTGACGCTTGGAGCTGATAAAATACAATTGTTTTATCTCTGCTGGCAATGCCTTCTTTGATATGAACTTGCCTTTCTAATCATTCATGCTCAGTAATATAACTATGGCACTTTTTTATTTTCTCCTCTCTTTTTCCTAAGTATATCAAGGACTTTCCCTTGGTGCCTGTATTTCTTACCAGGAGCGCAGCACTGCCAGCACCATGAAATGTTCCAGCTTTTGAATTGCAGGGCTGAACTCACCTCTCTCCATTTGAGATTTTTCAGTCTTTTGGAAAAAAAACCTTGAGGCTCTCGGAGTGAACTATAGCCCACTCAAACAGACAAGGTTTAAATTACATCCAAATGAGGTCATCCCAGGACTGATGTGCTACATGCACCTTATTTGACTCATCATGCAAAGTTGCATGGGCACTCACAGAAAACTCTGAACCCCGGATGTGATCCATCTAGTTAAAACCTTCCCTTGCTCAGAGAGTCAGTGCCAGGCCTATGCTCTGCCTCGATATAACTTAATCTCTGTTTTGGAGACTTGGATGATAGGTCTCACGTGGCCTTTTTTTGTCTGTACACTGGTCACTGTGACTTGTAGCTTTACAGGAATTTACCCACCTGTCATCTACAAGCAGAGTCCATCTGCAGCTCTTTTTTTTTTTTTTTATTTATAATGCATGTAGCACAGGATCTCCAGCTCCTCAGCACAGGTGTTAATACTGAGACTACCTATAGCACAAATCTCCCAGGACAATTCTGCGGCTTTTGGCCCTTTTTTTCTCTGAGAACTTTGAAAAATGGACTTCAGTCTTCCGTGCATTGGAACCAGATTTCAAAACAAGCGAGAAAGTGATTCTTACCAACCCTGGTTTTTAGCCAGGTTTAATCCTGGTTTGAATTATGTCTTATCTGTCTTTCCCAGCACTCATTTCTAAATGCAACAAGTAGATGATCAAGAGGTTTACCTCTAAGAAGTGACCTGTCAAGGGTGCAAGTGCTGCTGAGAGTAGGGACATTTGCTTTTTGCTGTTGCCAGCAAGTATTTGTTGCAGCTGTGAGTGGAGGTAGCACTAAGGACAGGCTGTCTTGTTTCAAAGAGCTTTCTCAGAAAAGTTGTGTATGTTCTTTTGAAAAACAAAGTAAAACATGAACAACTGCTTTTAAAATATGACATTTGTTGGAAGCACTTGCAAACTTTATGGTAATTGCTCAGGGAACTTTCTCTAAAGTGCTAACTAAGTGGAGCCTTATCCATTTCTTATTGTACTGCATGGCTGGGCAACTATCTCCACAGCTACCTAAGAGATGATGACAATGGATGAATTTCACCAAAGGCCCCCTTTTTTTATCCAGGAGTTGAATTTTAGCATAAAATTCCCTGGAGTTTTGAGTGTTTCACACAACCCTGGCTTCATCGCTCTGAAAATACATCAAAGCCAAAACAAAGGAAAGATGAAGGCGCAAGCTTAGCCAGGGTTTCTTTCTTTCCCACCTCAAAGGTTATTTAAAATAATATGAATAGTGTCAGATTTTTAATTATATGATATAAAAAAGTTTGAATCCTAATGTAATTGTTTCTAATGTGCCCAATGTGCTCTGAAATTTAAAAAAAAAGACAAACAAGCTGGCTATGGAGAGTTCCTGGCTACGAAGAGTTTGCTGACTGTGGAGCAGCCCATGGTTTCCTTTCATGGACAAAAATGAATGAATATCTGGAAACGTGGAACATCTGCAGTGTCTATGGAAATAGAAATCATGTTGTTCATTGGGTGATATTCCCAGGAAATAGCTTCATAAAAGGCATGCGAGAAACTTGCCATGCATCTTAAATATCTCATCTGGGATTTCTGAAAGCGCTATTGAACTTTAGTGGGACCTCTGCTCTCAAAATGCTTGGACACAATTCTGTTCCCAAAGGAAAGCTATTCCTCTGGCGGTCTGTGAAGGGTAACTGGCCAGCACTCACAGGTTTATTTCCAGACCAGTGCAGAAGGAGCAGATATTTTCTTAACACCTCTCCCAGTTTTATTTGCAGCTAAACTAACTGCAGATATGAATCCAGATTCAGTTGGGTGATCAGATGCTGAGATCCAGAGATTTCTTTTCAGCATTTTCCTCCATACATAACTGGCAGTTACACCCAGGGCAGATAAAGTATGCTCCACTTCTTTTATAATGTGCATTCTTTTGTAAATTTTAATTTCTGATGCTATTTCATAAAGAACATTTGTTATTGATTTTCATAGATTTTTTTTTCATTTAGGAAATAAGGATTGGCATTCAGTATGCTTTCAGTCTTATTCTTAGATCATTTCAATCTAATGCATCTTTTGGTGGAAAATAAGTAAATCAATAATATTTGAAAATATTAGTCAAGTCACTCTATGATAAAACAAAAGTATGGAAGTCCTTCAGGCTGAACCTCTCCTGAGAACACTGTAGCTATGAATATCAAGGGTCAACACATTTCTGTGAGGGTATTTACTGTGGCAGCCCACTTGCTAACTTCTTTCTATTCCTGCAGTGTGAAAATCAGGTTCTATACTCGTGCTGATGAACACATTCCCCTTACAGGCACAAGGCACACAGCTAAAGGTCATTTTAGTTGATATAACAAGTATCCTAAATTCATTGCAAATGTGGTATCTCTCAATCACAAGACATTTCTGAAGAACATGTGATCCTGCTTAGATGGGATGGCTGTAATTTTAAAGTGCACAGGAATAAGGTGCAGAATGCTGCCCTTGTAAAGATCATTGAAACTCAGCTGTGGACTACACTGGGATTAAATGACAGGAAATAAATCATGCTCCATATCAATAAATCTATATTACCAAACAAAAGAAAGATGTTTTGATGCCCGCTGAGAAGAAAGAGGATGCTTAAGTTATGAGGATGTTTGAGTGAGTCGGTTTGATGCAATCAAAACAGAATACAAAGGAAGGAAGTGCAGTAAAATCCCTATCTTTCTTTCAAAGATATCACCAACCCAAGTGATTTTAAAATAGGATTCAAATAAATTATTGATTTGCACAGAAGAATGAAGGGATATTCTGTTTTTCAGCTCTAAAGAGAGACCAGCTGTTGTTTGACTTCTAAAAATGTGCTGTGATTTTCAAAGAAACAGATGTCAAAGATTTGTTGCCGATTATGTTACATTAGAAACTGAGCTGGACCTCAAATGGCAGAGGATCTTCTAGATCTGAACTGATCTTTGACTGAATGGGAAACAGTTAAAATTGATTCATGTTAGTCAAAAATAGTATTTTTTTCCAGCAAGATTCCATCTGTAATAGTTAAACAAAAATACACATATTAAGAGATCAAGTGGCTGAGTTCCTTTTTCCTCTAAATATATGCTAATGAGAGTGCAAGCTGAACTGTAAGTCATTAAAAGCCATTTCCTCATTATTGCTTATCAAAATTAGGATTCAGTGACCTGTAAATTATTCACTAATTCCTTCCCTCTCTCCTCATGAACCATTCTTTTTCGCTTTTGTTTTTGCACTTCTTGCACAGCACAGAATGACAGTACTGGGCTATGACACCGGTGAGGTGACTCCTCGGGCTGCCCTCAGAATTACTAGCTTTGTCACATCTAATAAGAGTACACCGGAACTTGCTGAGACCTGCGGTCTGAAAGGTCCGAGCACCACCTTGTAAACAAGCCCACTCAAGACATGAAATAGATGCTCCTGGCTCAGCGTCACGCTGGTTTCGCAAATTTGTTGATAGAAGGGGCAAAAGGGTTAATTAAAAGTAGATAGATTATAGGGTCCCCCCAAAATTAGGACATAAATACACTAGGAAGTGTCCATCAGTATTCTGGTATTGTCTCTGTAGCCATTCTTGGGCCAGGCACTAGATCATCTAAAGCGCTAGGCTTAGAAAGAAAGGAGCAAGCAGGTTTCAGAACTTGCTTTAAAGAGTATTCAATTTTGGTTTTATTTCATCTCAAATTCTACCTTCCATGTTGCCATTAAGCATGAAGCTGTTCCTCATCTAAACCTCATCATCCTCCTCCTGTTCTTCAGAAAACTTGAGTTCATATTTATTTATCCTGTGCCGTTGTTTTGAGTTGTTTCTGAGGTTTCATTCTGGTGATTACAGCATGTTTGTTTGATTTGGCTGTACAATATTAAATATATCCCTCTGGAGGAACAATATGTTTTCTTGTTGGCATAGATATTTTTTTTCCTTTTAGAATTCATCATTTTTTGTGGTTAACGCTTATTAGCTGTAAAGTGCCAGGTTTATTCAAGAAACTTAGAAAACCTTGGAACAGCATGGTTCCAGCTATAAAGGGCATATAGGGATAACGCAGAATAACTGTCTAGAAAGGAAGAAAAGTTTAAGTGAGACCAGAAATTAGTGTTAAAAACAAGTCTTGAGCAACACTGTTAAGTTTATTGATCAAGGATGCTGGAGGACATTGGAGATCATCCAAGGTCAAAGTTAATATTAGCAAGAGGTTTGATATTGGAAACAAAACTCTGTGTGAAGGAGGGGGATGAAGGGAAACAGTTGCAAATTCCCTTTTTTTTCATATAGGGGATCAAGTCAGGAAAACACAGATCACAAACAGTATTTATAAGAACACTTTTAATTCAGGAGTTGTACTGGTGTGCAGTAGCTCTTAGGCAGCTGTTCAGGAACTCTGTTGAGGGGTCCTTTCTTTCATCAAGTGTATATGTATATTTGCATGCAGCAGCCACTGCCCTCTTGGATCTAGTCTGAGTTATACAATCAGTTGTTGATGCTAGTGTGTGCTGGTGGCCTTGTCCAGATTTGGCTGACTGTCAGTGTGCAGAATTTATCAGTTCCTGGGGATTCAACAAGACTGCTTGTCTCCAGAACTGGTCAGTTCTTGGGAAAATTTCACAACCTACCATCTCAGCTCATACTTTTCCTCTCTTCAGCTTGCTGTCTGCTGGTAACCATCCAAACCTGTATACAAAACCTATATAAAACTCATTCACACATTCTCATGTGGAAGAGGCCTTTATGGCATGGCCTCATAAAAGGTGCAATGCCTGATTATGGGCAAAAGGGAGCAGGCAGACAGTGAGTTAACTGATTTTAGCTCTTCGAGCAAGGCCACATCTACCTCAGTCTTTGTGAGTTGCCTGGTCAGGCACAGCTATGAGTGTGGAGGAGCACGAAGCATCACAAGAACATAGATACTGGGCTGGGGGGAAATAGCAGGAGGAGGAACATGGAGGGCAAGCCACAGGGAAGCACAGAGCTGGGCAGGCAGCTGAGGGAGGCAAGAGCTTTCATGAGAAATGGAGACATTAGATGTGAGGGGACTGGAGAAAGATATCACACCACGTAATGGATCATTGTTTTGTTTTCTCTTTCCCCTTAGATCCCAGTAAGGGTTTACCTCTTCTCACCCCTAGGTCAAGTAGGGAACAAAAGGCTTCGAGTTAGGGGGAGGGCTATTCTGGTTGCTTCTGCTAATCCACAAACTCACAGTCTTTTCAGTGATCTGAGGCAAGTTCTGGAGCCAAGTGTTTTTGCTGCATGATGCCCCAGGGGGCACTTCCCTGCCTTGGAGTCAGAATTCTCCCCACCTTGTAAACCGCATGCGTGCCTTGCTACTGGCAACCTACAGCTGAGAGAGAGACATCCAAACCTTCCCCCAAGCCTTGGTTTCCAGAATCACAGTGCTGCTGCTATCCAGACCAACTTTATTTTTCTGTTTGGATCTTGCATTAATTTAAAACCCACCAACAATCAAAATCAAACTCACCCTCCTCAAATGTGTGTGGGTGAGAAACAGAGGGGTGTGAAACGTATGGCGCAATTCCTCAACCCCTTTTCTCCTTGGGTTCATTTTTCCTGACACGGCAGCATCACTTCCTGACCGTACTTGCAAATAAACAATTATTGAAAGAACATGGCTGGACCACACATGCGTATTTTCCACTCGTGGAGAAAAGCTGTGTGTTGGCTGGTGGTTATTTATTTTCACAGGAGGCGGCTGGGTTTGTTGTCGTGTCTTTAGGGCACCATCTCTCGAGGTGCTGAGCCTTCTCAGCTTGAAGAGGCTGCAGGAAGAGTTGAGGGTGGGAACCAGCTGTGCCCCACAGGTTTCGGGATTCGGTTGGTGTTATTACTTATAAAAGTTTTCCGGTGTTGATATTTACTGTGTGATCTTGAGAAGCCAATAGAAAAGGACAACAGGGGGTCTACCCAAGGGAAGGAACACTTTCCTTAACCAAAGTGTGTGGTGTTCCTTTAAAGTTGGAGTTGGAGTTGTTAAACCATCAGTTAGAAGTGTGACATTTATAGAGAGATAAGAAAGTAAATTGAAACACACACAGAGAAACTTCAGCTTTCTGGCTTGCTACAGACAATGCAGTGAGAGCTGATTTTCATATGAATTTAACCGATTCTCCTTAGAAAGGTAAAGGGTCACATTCCATACCTGTTGCTACATATAAAACAGGAAAAGAGGCATTCAGCTGGCTGGTCTCTGCCTTCACAGCTAGGCACCACACGTCAGGGACGATCCTCCGCTGTGCAGGCTGCTGGTGCGGGCTGGGGCACTTGAAAGGCACTTGACCCTGCCTCTGCTACCCCCATACCACCCCAGCAGCAGACCCCGCCAGGGGCCACCTTCCTCTGTACCGGCTTAAACAGCTCCTGACCACAGAGTGCAGGTGAGGGGCCGAGGGCTGCGCTTCATGAATCACCGCCTGCCTTTTGCTGCCATGGCTGAGCAGACCACGGCTGCATCCCCCCTCCCTCTGCGGCTGAAATATAACCGAGGTGTGAACCAGGCCTTCAGGGGTTGTTTTTGTGGGTTGTCTTTTGAAATCTCTGAGGTTTCATATTCTCTCAGAAGTCCTGGTCTCAGTGCTATGCAGTTATTTTGCAGAAGCTCTCTT
>NW_009260026.1:1636792-1682901 GCF_000687185.1 Egretta garzetta | reverse complement strand
CCCCAGCAGCAGACCCCGCCAGGGGCCACCTTCCTCTGTACCGGCTTAAACAGCTCCTGACCACAGAGTGCAGGTGAGGGGCCGAGGGCTGCGCTTCATGAATCACCGCCTGGCTTTTGCTGCCATGGCTGAGCAGACCACGGCTGCATCCCCCCTCCCTCTGCGGCTGAAATATAACCGAGGTGTGAACCAGGCCTTCAGGGGTTGTTTTTGTGGGTTGTCTTTTGAAATCTCTGAGGTTTCATATTCTCTCAGAAGTCCTGGTCTCAGTGCTATGCAGTTATTTTGCAGAAGCTCTCTTCCAACCCTGAAGTTCTGCTGCCCCCGATGGCAACTGAACCTTTGGTACCTTTTGCCTTTATGAAACCTCTGCCTTTCAAGCTTTCTAGGAGAGAAATTTCTCAAGCTCACCGAATTGCTCCTTTATGACCTCCTCATTGTGTGATGCCTCTGTGTTATTTATGAGCACTTGGCTGCTCATCTCCACAAAAAAGATAACATTGTTGAAGCTGAAATGCAGTTAAATTATGTGGTACTGCAAAGAGGGAGGAAGGGGATGATGAGAGCTGTTGCACCAGGTTGGGCAGCTACCGTCAGCGATGCAAGGCAGAAAAGATAAGTCGTATGAAGAAATGGAAAGAAAACAGGATGAAATATAAGTCAGTTTTGTTTTACCAGGTCAAGGAAACTGCCTCACTGTGCGCCAGGTGAATATCTGGCTCTGAGCATCTCATAGCTCCACACCATGTCCAGCTCTTCAGGAATCCATTGGCTGCTTGGGGTTTTTTTTCAGTATTAGCAGGATTTGCCTCCAGTCTTTGAACAAAACACTTTCCGGGGTGAGGGGGAGGGGGTGGGGGGGATGGAGATAAATAAATAAGAATAGTTCCGTAAGAGCTGGGTAAAGTGGATGTCTTCTAAACAAATACGCAACTTACATTCTGTCTGTTGATTCCCAGTCCTTGGTTGCAGAGAGAGAGAGCAGCACTGCTGCATTTTGGGAGACCCAGGATGTGCCTCCCAGGGTGCAGATCTGAAAGGTGGCCGCTTGCATCCATGAACCTGGCATTTTTGTTGACAGGAGTAATATAGTAACTGCTAAAATCGATCCTAATGAATGAGGGCTTTCCTTTGCATTTCTTAATGTTATATCTGATAAATTCCCCAAATAATTTCTCTGGGCATCCCATCCCTATGTAAAGTCTATGGCTAAGTGGCTTAATAGGAAAAATGCTTTATAAAGCAGCTCTGTAATATTTTAGTTGTCTTCCTTCATTTCAGTAACAAGCATAAGGGAAGCTAATGTCCCAGTACACAGGGATTTGCAATCACCATTAATGGAGATAATTCCCCTCACAGGAAACGACATAAAATACCATCGCAAGAACTAGAACACTTTCCTAGTTTTTCTTTTTAATCATAACAGATTGGGTCTGTCTTGCTAAATTTCTTTGTGCTGTAGAGGAGAAAATAAATCAGCAAAGAGAAGTGATTTTAAATCCTTAAAATAAACTCTTGATGAGGACAATAAAGGAGTGAGTCTGAGTGTTCCAAGGCAGCATCTATATGATTGAGGAAAATGAAATAAAATCATGGCAACTATTAGCAGTTTAGTGAGTTTTAAATGTGTCCTGAATGATGGCAGAATTAGGAAGATTTTTTACCTTTTTCTCATGATCATCACTGACAGGAGAGGTCTCGCTTGCTATTTGTTCTATTTGGATGGTAAATCCTGTTTTAACAAATACACAGACAAGCTGCAAAAGTGCACTGACTCTGCTTGCATGGCATGTCTAACATACTCTGTATTCATGGATCTCGGTCTACTGCAAAGCAGTTGGAGTCATTTTATGGCTGAGAAAACCAGGTCACAGAGCAGGATGAGATTTGCCAGAGCTCACACTGCTGCCCCAGCATGAAGAAGAAGTTCTCTTTCAGTCCCACTTTGTGTGGAATGTACTGGGCACCCTTTCTTACGGGAGATCAATTCGCCTGCGTGAAGACCAAATCACTTCAGCCATCAGGTTTGCAGCAGCTGCCAGCCAGCATCGCTCTACCATGGGGACTGAGGGAGAATCACTTGCCATGTCCTACTTTTTTTTCCAGGTACTTATGTTCTTAAGAAAGCACTGGGCAAAGCTTGGTTTGACACTTTGTAGATTTAATCAGAAGTCTATAAGTGTATCAAGAGCCTTGGTTTGTTCCTGGAAGCATTTCTGAGTTGGGCAAAAACCCCTCTCCAGGGCTGAATGCCAGGTTACAAACGAAATGTGCTGTAAGAATGGGAACATGCAAAGGAAG
The DNA here is from genome assembly GCF_000687185.1 of Egretta garzetta. Taxonomy (NCBI): domain Eukaryota; kingdom Metazoa; phylum Chordata; class Aves; order Pelecaniformes; family Ardeidae; genus Egretta; species Egretta garzetta. The sequence goes on along the minus strand of NW_009260026.1, from coordinate 1,680,600 downwards.
GAGAAGCCCTTAAAAAGTCAATTTAACATTATTTCTTCTTTCTTTTTAAAATGCAGAAGCAGCTTGTGGTGCTCAGAAGCTTTTAGAATCTGTTTTTCATGTCTTTAAAACATACAGCAGTGGAGATTAATACATTGGTTTGTTTTTTAATGAAGTGAATCTTGGAACTGGATTTGAACAGTTGCTGCAAACTCTTTTATTTAAATGCTTTCTTATTTATGGCACCATGCTTGGAATGTTAGACATAGCATCATCTGACTATTAACTCTTACAACAAGATGGATTTTAGGATGAAATAAATTGTGAGCATTCCTTTTAAATTGCTGGAGGCGAAAAGGTTAGGAGTGTTAGATTATCCAGCTGCAGCCATTCCCCCTGCACAGCCCAGTGCCGAGTTACAGGGGTTGTGGTGGCTGAGCAGGCGGGAAGAAGTCGCTGGAAGCAGCAATGGGATGTGGAGCTTGAACTGCACATCCTCTACTCGCCACATAGGGCAGGTGACCAAACTGTTCCCTGAGCAGCAAGCAGAGAAAGGGAATGGTAGCCTCGATTCAGCACAATATATGCTCTGTGCTGGGTGGATATTTATTGTCCTTTGAAGTTAGTCAGATTTGAAGTTTTTGTGCTTTGTTTGCTAAGCTGTGGTCAGTACGCCAAGTTACTTTTTTGCATTGCCAGGTTAGAGCCAGCATTATGAGCTGCTGTGATGTGCTAACACAAGTGACTATTCCAGGAGCTGTTTGAGGGGCAGCACATTTCCATTCTGTGACTGGCCGCAGTTATCTTTTTGGTGCAGAAAAATAGATGTTTTCTCTTTTTATTGACTGCAATATAGTAAGTACAGAACTCACTCATGTGAAAGTGTTGTGTAAAAGTGCACACATGAGCTGTCTGGATCCAGCTGCCTGTGTTCCCACCTCCATCTTTGGAAGCCATTTATGAGTGCAGGCCAAACCCTGTCCCCTTTAAGCATGTGGGGACTGATTTTAGTGGGACCTGAATTTGTCTCCCCTCTCAAGCAGGTTATTGCTTTGAACCTTTACGCTTGAAACTGGAGAGTTTTATGAGCCCAATGCTGGCTTTGGGCCAACACTAATCTTTTAGTCAAGCAAGGAGGAGTCATGTTTTTACATCCAAAGATTAAACATTTCCTTCCTGCTGTCACACCTGTTTCCACTGAAGAGTGTTAATTGCATGAAGAGTTGCTACCACCTACAGTCAACTGTTCCTTGGAACAAGTCATCTTCTGTGCACTCTTCTCCAGCCTCTGCTAAAGTGTGTTCTTGGATGATTAAGTCTTACGCAAACGCTCGACTGGGTGATAATTTCCTTACCTGATCTCTCATATTCCTATGTTATTCTCCTGCCTTCTGCACAGTGTGTAGTGGTTTACTCTGTCTTCATTTTTTTTAGGAAAAAAAAGAAATTTCCTATTCTTCATTTCTCTATATATCTAGGATGTAAGATTCAGCCTCTGTGTTGCCAGGAACTTTGTTCACTGATGCTGATTAGTCAATGAAGTGCTTTAGTCCCACTATCTAGTTTTAATTTCATCCTGTGATTTGGCTGCATGAAATGACTGGCACAGTTACTCAGGTCAGTATGGCTTGGCTGTACCTGCAGGCAGGGAGGTTTTGTCACAAAGTGTCATCAGGCAAAGATATATGGTTTATCTTCTTTTATTGACTTCAAATACAGCAGAAATAAATGTCAATGTAAATGTCATTGTTGAGTAAGGCTTTTGTGCTAATGGAAAAGGACAAGGAACAGGAAGAGGGAGGACAGTAAATAATGAGTTGCTCAGTTCCACAGAAATGACAACAAGAGATGTGAATTTTAATGAGAGAACTAGCAGAAGGAGGAGAAGGTATCAGGTGAACCTGTCTCTACGTCAGTGGATAAATTGGGCATATTTCAGCAAAATGGGCAACGGAAACAGGCGATACCATGACTTTCTGGTCTGTTCTGTAGACTTGAACAGTAATGTGACTGTTGTGCCTGAGATCACCTGTAAAATGGAGAGCGAGGGGTAGTTGTGACAGCCCTTTGGTCTGACCACAGTGGTTGATATTTTGCAAAGATCAGACACACTGTCAGGCAGTGTGACTGGATAGTAAGAGGTAGGAGTGAGGAATCATGCCTGAAGAGCAAAAGGTGGGGAGCAGGAGAATAGGAACAGCAATAAGGCATAGAGGCTGAGATGGGGAAAAGAGGAGGGAGTGAGGGCACGTGGAACAGCCCCAGGCAGTGGATGGGAGTCCCTCACAGAGCAGAGGGATGGGCAAAGCCCCACCAGGTCCACAGCCTTCTGGGAGCCTGGCTGTGCCCAGGTGGCCAAATGCATCTTGCTTGCCTGAGAGGAGCCTGGTGAGAGCAACCCATGGCAAGGGGCCCACTGTGACTTGATTGTCTGACTGCGGCTGAAGAGGAACCTGACACCCTCCAAAGATACCAGGGAGCCTGTTGGCTGAGATTCCTTCCCTAGAAATGAGACCATATCACTTTGAAGATGCATGTTATGCTAATGTCTTTCACAGAAGAGTAGGAGAAATGGTTGGAATACCATCTTTTGGAGTGGGCTCATTGCAAGCAAATTACAGACCATGCGTAATGAATGCATTTGACAGGAGAGCTTTCTATTTTACAACAGTCATAACACCTTGGAGCACTTAGTACCTTGTTAACCCAATTAGCATATGGTAAAACTGCCAAAGCAATCTGAACAGTTATTAATCACATGCCAAACTGCCCAAGATCATGCTTTGTTCTTACTGCAGAGGCAGCTAAGAGTAGATTAGGAAAGAAGCATCTTTAACTGTCTAGATGCACAGACAATTGGTTACAGTAAAGCCAAAGAATACTGAATCAGAAATTAATACAATAAAACAAGCCGTCATACCACAGACTGTCTTGCCTCACAGGCAGTGGAAGAGCTTTAGCAGTGTATAAGTGGAAGGCGCTTATACTGAAGCTATAAAAAGAGCTCAATATGATTTGTCCTGAGCAATTGCTGATAGCACTGTTCCATCCCGTGGGCTGTGAAGGCTGTTTCTAGCATGTCATAGAAAAAGGAAGCGTTAGCAAAATGTGACTGCATTGTGCAAGCAAACAGACGTGCACCTATGCTCGCACTTATGTACTTGTATTGACCAACTCCAGAATATACCCGTCGTGAGTCATTTCAGTCTCTAGGGTTCACACCTGATGTTAAACTACAATTCAGCTGTCAGGCACGGTGATCTTTGACCTCTCTTGCAAGACAGCTTTTAAAGGTCTTAATGTAATGGGAACATTTGGTCCTGTCCAGAAGGAATGGGACAGGGGATCTGTGCCCCACACAGGCTGCATCAGCGTGTCTGTTAGGGAGTTGCTTTCCAATTTCTGTTCGAGTTCCCGTAGCAGAGTCTCTTATGCTAGAAGAATCATCTAACCTACAGCAGTCAAAACTGATGTGGTTTCTAATGACATGTGGTTTCTAATGGGTATCTGTGTTCCTGCATGAGATACAAATACAAAAGATCTCAAGAAACCTTCAGAAATTGCATTTGACCCAAAAATGAAAACAGTAAGAGGATTCGTAAGTGTCAAATCATTCCAATTCACCTGTGACTTGATGAAGAGATTGCAGTTCTCAAAATCCGCTATGTCTCATTTTTAGTTGATACAACTGAATTGCAAACCTGGGATATTGACTCCCAGGAATAACAGTGAAACTGCAAATAAAGAGCATGAGTTAACGATGGATTAAATCCAGTTCATGTAAGTAATGCCAGTTAGCACCTATTTATAGAAAATAAAATTAAACTAGCTTGGTATTTTTTTATGAGGTTGTAATTGAGCTAACAGAGGGAATAGTGCCTCAGTGACAGACTTTTGCAGGCGTTTGATTTGGGCCACATGACATTTTTGCTAACAAAGCAGAACAATAGAAAATAAGCATGGTATTTATTAAATGGACTGAAACCTGGCTAGTTGATAGATATAGATATAAATAGAATTATTGTAGGGCAGGCAAGTTTGTAGAGAGATACTGTAGAGGTTTGTCTTTACCTTTGTGATAGGAGAAGGTTTTTAACTTAACTTTCTAAGGAAACAAGGTTTTCTTTCACATTTTCCACATCTGTTTGTGCTCTGCACTCTAGTAACTTTTGTACCCATTGGGCAAATTTCAAGCAAATTCACAGAAGCATCTGATCTCAAAAATAATTCTATGGACATCGGCATAAGGCTGGGGAGAGAGACCCAGAAGCTGCTCTAATTAGGAAAAATGCAATAGTATGAACACATACATTACTAGGGAATCCACATGGCTGAGAGACCTCATAGATGCTTGACCCTCAGAAAAAGCTTCCACTGAAGCTGGAGACTGCCCACAGAGCTCATATGTGTGGGACACTGGCCTGCACTGGTGCTGCTCCGTGAGGACTGCTAGTTATCTGTGAGAAGCTGAAGAAATACAAGTATGCCACTAATGTCTGCAGCTGGGGGAGCAGTCAGGAGCAAAAAGAACAGCCTGCTGATCCAAATAGCTTGCTAAGCTTGGCATAGGTAAACAGGACCAGCCCTAATACACGATCTCATTGTCATGGAGGGAAGCACACCCGCCACTCTTACAGGCACGGGGGTTAGCAACGGCGTTGAGGAGACTGGTGATTTCACCAAAGTTGTGGCGGCTTTTGCCTTGCTAGAAATGTGCTGATCCAAACTGCTTGTTTCTTGCAAAAAATAACCATTAGTTCAAATGCAAGCTTGTACTCAGTCTCACGAAAAAGTGACTGGCACTATCCCTGTTTCCAAGACACAGGAGGGATATAGGAAAGTGAAGCGGTCCAAGTTAAACATTGGACAAGAAGCAGAGCTGGAGTTAAAACCAAGACCATCTATGTCCCAGGCAGTGGCCTTTTGCGAGGTTATTTTAGCTTCCATATCTCTATGCTCCCATCTTTAAGCAGCAAACCAATCCATGTGAACAGAAAAAACCACCTTCCTTATATGAAAGTTCATAACAGCTTGGGGCACTCAGCACTCCTGAGACAGAATTATGCTCTGTTCTGTTGCTAATTCTTTAAGATTTTAATTATTTTAAAAAACACATCCGTACCAGCATATACAAGAGCAACAGGGTAACAATAACAATGAAGTTGTGTTGTGTTCTTGATATAAACTCTTTGGGTTGGGGTTTACGATTTATGTGTTCTGGAACTGGATTATTGCCTCATAAAACAATGCAGCAGCCTTTTCTCATTTAGCCATCCATTTTTATTAGGGCGCTCTATAGAATGCCTGCAATAATATTATAAAGGTGCAGAAGGTTCATTATTTCACAACAAGCGGCTAGCCAAGACCATTATTATTTTTACAACAGCCGGGCTTGCTATTGAAATATAGTTTTGATTATAACCTTTTTTCCCTCCTCCCTCTTTCTCTTTTCTCTACCAAAAGCAGAGATGTGCAATTGTTCCCTTTCAGATTGCTTTTCCACTGCCCCACAAACGTGTCATTTGCAGTGAAATGGATGGATTATAATGGGAACAGATCAGTGATAATGCATTACTGGAATACAGCCATCCCCAAGAGAGCTTATAATAATATCCAGTCTTCCTAAGCTTTAAAATCTGCAGTTTGGACAGCCTATAGCTCAAATATGGAACCCAGTTCTGAATTTTCCCTGCACTTACCGTTCTTTGATGCTCAATTATTGTTTGGGTTCTCCCTTCCCCGTCATGTTTCCATGACAACTGCCTTGCATAAAATCCGGCACTCAGACAATACAGCCACTGCTTTAGAGAGGGGCTCCAGGCTCATAAAAGTTGAAATTGTTGCTCAAAGAGATTACTGAAGATTAATGACTCTGCTCTGAGCACCGTGGAGCTGAAATTTCTGAAAATCATGGTAATTAAATAAAAAATATATGCAGGCGATGTGTTCTCCGAGTCAGAAGTATTGACACCTGCTGGGAGTGGTGGAGTTACTGTAAATCCGTAGTAAAAATATCTGTGGGTATTATTCCTGCACATAGTTTCTTTATGCTAAGTAGCTATGGTGTTTAATTAGCTGTGGTGCTTTTCCTTCCCCTGTTCTCTCATTGTAGATTGAACATACTGACCGGGGCTTGCCACTGGGGCTGGAGCGTGTTGGCTTGTCCTGGGCTGGTGCTGTATGCTGTGTTCATTCAGGCTGATGGCCTCCATGATGAGACCAGTGCTCCATTTCCCACCACCAGCCTGTCGTAATTTCATGGGCATGTTACTGGTCCTAAGGAAGATGAATACAGAGCTGCAAATTGCTTGCGCTGAATCATAAACCAGGACTTGTTTCATGAGCCCATTAAGCACATGCTCCTAATGTTAAAGCATACGCTGTGCTCTGCTCAGTAGGAATAGTTAGCACTGGCTTGAGGTTAAGTATGTTTTTAAGTCCTGCGCTGGTCTGAAGATCTTAAGAGTTGTGAACCTCACTGGGACAATGACTTAAATACCTTGATTATATTTGCAAAGGTGTTAGCTATTGTCATATTCAGTAATAGCATCTTCAATATTACCTGCCACATTAGTTGTAACCAGCTGTCATGCAGCAGGATTTAAAATGATCTTCACGGGAGCCCCAGGCAGGCATTTTGTCTTCCCCAAAGACAATAGTACACAGTTGGTTTAGAGTTTGCCTCCCCCTGAAGGTGAGCAGTACTCCTCGGGACAGGCTCCAAAATCACATCTGTTCGAGAGCAGTATATTACAACCTTATGTTACTAAAATCAGAAGAAACATGTGTACTAGCAAAAGCCTAGCTTAGGAAAAAATCTCGTGTATTCTAAGGGGATAAAAACAGTAACTCAAACCAGATGCATAAAGGCTAGGGCCATCTTTGTTCAGCAGATCTTTCAAAATCTGTTTCATATTGGGGCTGTCTGCCACATGAGAGCTCTGTTTGTGCCCAATGAGAAACCTGCAAGTATGAGGAATTCATGAAAAACTCAGAAAGTGTCCATGCTGCCAAGCAAAGAAGAAATACATGCAGTCTGCAAGGGAACAGTAATTCATTTTGAGATCTAAACCTGTTTTTAAATTAGCTGTTTGTATGTTAACTTCCTAAAATCAGAAGCTTAGCCATCTGTTTCAGTAAATTAGCCTTTGGCTGAAGTTTAATCATTGTGGGAACAAGAGGTAGGGGAATCAGTAATCCTAGTGGGTTCACAGGGACTATGCCCATGAGACTGAATTTAGCGTCAGGCCCCAGTGCTTAAATAAAGGGTGAATTTGCGCTGCTGCACAGGGTAAAATCCCTGCTGGGGCCGTAAGGCTGGTGAGGGTGTACAGCTGTGGTGAAGCATATTTTATTGCTCCTTGAAGATTCTTTGGGTTTGTTTCCATATCCAGGACATGATCCTCTTTGAGGACTGCTAGGTTCTCTCTTGATGCAGTGAGAATAGCACTGATAATAAATAAATTTGGACCTGGTAATTTGCTAACCTGGTGTTCATGGCTGAACTAGTCCAGCCTTCTCCTGCTTGTGGTGAGCTGTAGGCCTGGGCTAAATTGTAGCAAAAACCTAAGAAACTATCAGGCAGCTGGGCCAGCCTTTTCCATTGGGGTTATTTCATGTCAATTGCTGCAAATTAGACACACATAAAATTTATAATGTGAGGGTGCCTGTGCACAGAAATTTAGCTTCCTCCGTATTTACAGAATGTAAAACAGTCCTCCTTGTTTAAGGCCACGATGAATGTTTCTGTCACGTTAGGAAGGCAACCTTATTTCATTCTGCAGCTGCTACACTATGAGATCTCTTTTTAATCTTAGGCAAAGTTCAAACCGAGATGTTTCAAACATCTGCTAACTATTATGGGCCGTGCCTGCTAGTGGAGGTAATAAATTATAGCCAAGAAGAGAATCAAATGTCTTAATAGTGTTTTTGTTCATTGCTTCAAAGTTTGTCCTCTTTCAGTGTTATCTGTTCTCTTTTTTAGCATGGTAGTCAACATGCCTGCAAAGAGGAGTGTGCTGTGGGTGAGGTGGGTGGGATCGCAGTGGGACGAGGATGACACCCGCTATTTTAAGTCAGGGGAAAAACAACAAACAACTTCGCTTCTCTTTTCCAGAGCAGAAAGAAAACTAAATCAATCAGAAATACGCACCCTCTGTGCTACGTGCCAAAACCAAGATGGGTGGTTCTAGCAGAATATGGGAGAGAGGGCATTTTAGTTTCCTCCAAAGGGGAGATAACAGATCAGCTTTCTCATTTGTCATGGAAACCTTTTGTCAACCCAGTAACAATGACGTCAAGGTGGCCGTGGCACGGAGACAGGGTTAGTTACAGGGTTAGCACACACCTGTTGAACGGCCAGAGGGGAAGGTATGTTGGCTTTTACATTTTCCAAACTTTGGGTGAAGGTTTAGAAAGTGTTATTCAAGTCCCAGGGCAGTTTTCCTGAGCTGTAGCAGATTCGTACTATGAGCAGGTGGTGCTGGAGTTTTCACTCACGAAGAAATCCAGCTAAGAGACATCTGCTCCAGCAGTACCGTTCTACAAACCCCCCTGGTTTGGGCATCCTTTTGGAGGGTGGTGAGAGCAGACTCGTAGCTCAGAAGAAGAGCACCAAATTCCTTCAGTGTGTTTGCTTTGCTTGAGAGTAAAAGTTTTGCTAGTGTTTGCCAAAGGAGCTTTTTAGAAACACTTCTATAAAAAGGGAAAAACAAACCTCTATTTATTATGCCACATCTATAGCTGTAGATGTTTAGCAATAAGCTGTAGCCCATTTTTGGAATGATTGTTTTCCTGCCAATTTTAGACTGTAATGCTTTCGTGTTTAGTGCTGTTGACTGTCTACATTTTCTTTTTGTAAAGTGAGATTAGATCATTTTTTCACTTCAGTCGGTGTTGCTTTTGTGACTACCTTCCCATTTTTAGTAATTTAAAAATGCTTTAACAATTCCTTTAAAAATAAGCTTACTTCTTTTCACAAGAAAAATGTGTTTGCAGGGAAAGCAATTCATTTTTGCTGGACTGTTCGTGTTTACTAGTAAAATCGTAGATGATGTATTTGCGGAAGTCTGAATCAGTTAAAGAATTGCACTGTGTCAATACTTGACGCAGTTTCTGTTACCATGGCTAATACATGAATTTACATTAGTTGTATTTCTCGTCTATGGTAACACATGGTAATTCTAATGAATTAAAGTGCACCCTTGTTATTGCTACACAATATGCATGAAACCAAGTATTTCCTATCATATAGTTTGTAACAGGAGAAGAAAAGCCTATGATATGGATGATGTTTCAAATTATAATAGATTGCAAAGTGGAATTAAGGCTGAGAAAAAGAATGGCATAAAATGACATAGGCATGATCAGAAAAGGAAAATGGAGTCAGCTAATGTAAATTACATTTACTATACAAATAGAAACCAAACGTATGTAGTGGAGCCAGCGAGTTGTAGAAATCTTTGCAAGAGAGAACCATCTGGGATTATAATTTTCCAAATAGCCAATGAATTAAAATAAGTGTTCAACTGATAACCCATGGCGTCCTAATACAGACCAATGGTGTCAAATGGCTGCCAAGTTTCACAAAAGTAAAAAAAATAAAGGCATTGTGATAAACATTTTGTTTTCTGTAGAAGATGAAATTGTCCTTCCTATGAAAGAAATAAGGTTTAGCTACATTAGTGCTATTGCCATTGTGGTGAGTATGTGTAAATACTCTGGAAATATCTATGAAGAGCTATAATTCTCTTTGGCTTCAGTTTGGAAAACATTGTACACTCCTTTACTTTTTTTTTTTTTAACTTCTTACTGGTCATTTCAGCCTGACAGAAAGATATTTTGTGTTATCTAAAGTCTCTGTAGTATCTTTTACTTTTGTTTTGGGACTTTGTGTCTGAAGGAGAAGAAAAAGACTCTATAGATATTCTTGAAACAAGACTGAGAGTTCTTACTGCCCCTAACAGGGAAACTGAGACATGGCAATATGTATGGTCTAGTTTTGAAGGTGCTGCTTTTGCCTTCATCGTCGATATCCAAGAGACCTGACTGTGGTCTCTATAATGAAGTTGCCATGTGCTCAGTGTAACACAGAGAGGTTAAATAGAGAATGGGGCATGGAACCAAGTCTTTTCTTTCTCAACAACCCACATCCCTCTCTCCAGACATAAAGTAGCATACCACCCCATACAGATACTGCAGAATTATGTGATCAAATGGTCTCACCACATACTTAAATGCTTCTCCATTTTTATGGATTGCTTCTTGTGTTGTCCTGATTGCAAGTACTCACATCAGTCCTGACTCACAAAGGAACATAATTTGCAGTTTAAGTCCTATTTATTTCTACTGAGCTCGTGCATACATGTGGGTGCTCTCCTGAATTAGACCTGCAGTGGGTGCCTCTGGCATCAAATTCTGTAAATTCAGGGTGGAGCATGAAAGAAACATTTGTTAGGGTACTGAATTGTCCATTTGCCTCTCTGCTTTTCTTTTAAGCTTTCTGTGCCAAACTATCTCTTCAAATCCTGCAATTTAGGGATTTATTTTAAAAAGGAGAAAATCTTTGACAAAAAAACACTATCCTGATTTTTTTTTCTTAGTCATCTCCTTTTCTTTAAATCCATCTAGCTGGAAAGTGGATGGAAAGGCTGTACTGCTCCAGCTGACAGCGCACTCTTCACTTTCTGAGACCAGCAAACTCCAGGAGTTTTTTAAAACTTTCAGATTGTTGCCATTTGATTAAAATTTACCCTATCCAGCGTTAGGCATCGAAAGCAGGTTATCTGCAATGCCAGGGAAAGGACCTGTCTCAGAGGAACTCCACATCTCCTGCTCCCCATCCCGGACAGCCAGAGCCCAGCTCTCAGGGCACGGGAACCACAACTGGCCCTGGCCACCACAACTGGCCCCGGCCGCCCCTGCCCTCCCTGCCTGGCTTCCCCAGCAGTGGTGGCCAGAAGCCTCCATCTCTCTGCCAAGAGCAGCCCTGCCTCTGAATACTGTTTCCCCTGAGTTCCTCTGTTTTCCGCTGGGACTTTTCAGACTCTTTGTGTATTTCCCATACCTCAATGGTGCATATTACGAAGAAAAATACCTTTGATACAGAAAAGAGGTGAATACATTTACCTGCACCTTGGATCAGCCCAGACATTAGCTATGGCACAATACAAAGCAGTGTGATAGAGATCCTCTGCTTTGCTGAATGGACAGAAAGGGAAATCAGAAAGTATAGAAGGAAACAGTGCAGGCTCTGGCAAGTTATGTACATGCTCTTAATAGGGTCACTACTTGCTGAGGCCATGTGTGCGAACCCTGAGAAGGAAGGAAACATGTTTTACATTGTGTTTTCATCATTTTCTTGCAGAAATTTATCTTTGGAAGAGCCACTAGCTTATAATTATAGTGCTATATGTGGTGATGCAACAGTAAAATCCCTTTTCATGCAGTAAATGTGTAGTTCATTCCCTTTTAGTCCAAGCACGTTTTCCCTCCACTTAGGACTCATTCTGGCAACCAGAGGATTTCAGCAGTTTTTTCTTTAGATTGGGTAGGGGTTAATGAGGTTTGGACAGGCAGCTCTGCTACTGTATTGCCTGGGGTAGAAGAAATTGCTTACTTATTATGTATCATTATCATTCTTGTCCAAAATGTGCTCACATTTTATGAAAGGAAATGGTTGCTCATGCCAAAAATCTTACAGCATAGATGAAGAAATAATGAATTAGTGAAATGAAATTTATTAAGGGAACACAATTCTGTGGCTGGAAAAGGAGATATTCAGCCAAGGAAGTGTCCTGTTGGCTATTCAGGTTAAGTAGGTGCAATTAATATCATGTTAACACCATACAAACACATGTATGGAGGATAGGCTGTGGATGTTAAGAGTAAGTGGAGCGTAAGAAAACATTAATAATTTCTTTCTTGAGGGTTCCTCAATATGCAGTTTGGGAAACTTATCTCAAAGTGAATCAAGGTTTTGTACGGGAGTTGCTTGGTTTCGTTACAAGCGCTGGTCAGCACTGAGGGCTGTTTATTGACCCGTTAGTTACCGCTGCTGGTATTCACCGTCCTACTTTGCCCACCCACAGGCCCTCGTTGTGTCATCTGTCCCCCCATCTCTGCAGCCCCAGTTCTGCCGCAGCCCCGTGCTTTTCCCGTGCTTCCACTCTGTGCTCTGGTTGTCCCTCTCATCTGCGGCTAGGATGCCACGAAATCCCTTGCTATTCCAGCTGAAACAAAGCAAGTCAGATCCACTGTCAAATTCTGTGTATTCACTGTCTTTCTGCAATAGGATTACTTACACAGTTTATCTTTATTTCCCAGTTTCTAGCAAAACCCCAAATGTAGTTCCCCTGAGCACGTATCTTTATATCTGCCAATTAAGGATAAGATAGAGATTTAGCCTAGGATTTTCAAAAGAAACCCAAAGGAAGTAAATGTTCAATTCACACTGAACTTCACTGATTTAATCCCTCCTCTGTGCCTCTGAAATCCCCAGCAGTAGCTCTCTAATTGAGCTGCCCTGAACACATCCTCCACATGGGTTTAGAGACTCACTGAATAGGATAATGTCAAACTTTAAGTGTACTTGGATATCACGCTGAAAATTTTACACTCGGCTACCAAAATCTTTTGTTTATCCTGGACACTGTTGCATTTCACATTGTCAAATACCCTGAGGATGTTTTAAGCTCAGATTGTATCACCTTCCTCTGCATGTGTTGTGTTCAGAAGAGAAATGTGTTTTGGGGGAACAAAAGAACGCATGCATGAGTGTTGTGGGTAAACATAGACATCTGTCTTTGAAAACTGAGACCTCTGTATTGATTGAACTGAGACTAGCAAGAACAGCAAGCAACATATTCGTCCAGGAACCATTTGCATGTAACAGTGATTGCACAGGACAGAGTATTTTATCTGAAGTGTCTTCAGTGAAAGAAATGAAGCAGGAGCTGGGAACGTGCTTATCAATAGACCTTATTATTCTGCTCATCCTTTGACAAATGAACATAGCAAGTTCTTTCAGGCTTCCCTCAATCTTCTACTTGTTTATGCTGGACTTCATTGATCCATATTTAGTCCTCCCTGATAATGTGACGTGACAGCAAATGTAAATGGCAAAGTCAATGAGCATTTCCTTTCAGTCGAAACAAAGCAAGTCAGATTGACTATCAAACTCTTTGGATTTATAGTCTTGTCTGAAATAGAATTTATTACTTTGTTAGAAACTAAAACAAAACACACAAAAAAATGTGCAACCATTTTTTGTTATTGTAGTTAAAGGAGAACAGTTTAATGGGAGGAGTGTCCTCTGGGCATGCTCCAGTCAACTCTATCAAACAGAGAGGCCAAGAATGATAAAATTCAAAACCTGCAGCTGCTGGTTCCTTTGGGAGTCACATTACAGTAGTACAAGCAACAGTCTTTCATTTTAAAAAGGGAAGCATACGGCTTCAGCCAGAGGCCTTTCAACACTGTTTTAGGTAAGCTGATCTGCATAAAGGCCATTGTAATCTCTTGTGTTGCTCAGGTTTTCAGTGATATTTTAATTTCATAATACTGTTTCTGTGTCCACTGAAAACATCTGCTTAGATGTGCCAGGCTCGATCATGCACCCTGTTACATCACTTGGCAAATGAGGTCACCTCAAGTAAATAGCAGTATTATGGAGAGAAGAATGAAAGCCCCAGGATTTAACTGTTAGGAGTCAAGCTGCAACCCATTGTGGTGGCTGAAAATGATGCAGCGATGCTGAAGAGGCTCAGTGGCTGCAGTGGATGAGTCAAGCAATAGGGAGGACTCAAACACAAGTAATCATGTCCCTTGAGATCCTTTTTATACAGTGCCAAACATTGACCGAGGGCATGGGCATTGCAACTCTTGTGTAGACTCTCCTGCTCAGAGTCGGCGTTGCTTCACATGGAGTTCCTCCGTGCAGCCTATTTGTAGCAGCAGTAGTGTATTTTCACATGGTGATTAATTTACGTGGAGATTCACTAAGCTTGAGCATGTCATTAAGATGAGGCTTTAATATGGCAACAAGCAAACTACAGGCATTAGAGAAGACAGCTTGGGAGAGAGGGAGGAGGGTTTGTGGGATTGCCTGGCTGCCTCCAACCACTACCAGAGTAACTGCAACCGCCTCACCCAAACAGGGTCCAGAGCTTGCACTGCAGCCACAGCCTCCTAAAGCGTGATTAAAATTTGCCGGAAGGATTATTGCTCTCCACCAATGAAAATTCATGGACTGTACCAGGTACAGTAGAAGTAGGCAGTAGATGTCCAGGCTATGCTGAGCCCAGCCCTGTGCCCAATGCAGTACGGGGGCAGGGCGATGCCCTCAGCCATCGTTCATTCAGCTTGAGGCCTGCCTGGCACCCAGTGCCATCTAACAGTCATGACAGTAACGTGCCCTGGTTTCTCCAGTATGAAATGAATCCCTTTGAAAATTCCCGCTCTGCAGTGTAACGCCTGCAAGGGGGAAAGGGGCAGGAAAATGTGCCAGCCGGGACCAGGTCTTCCTTTGGCAGCTTGGAGATCAGCGCCACTCACTGTCATCCTTCTCCCCACGCGTTTTCTGTCATCCCAAATCTGCATTTCCCTTTATGTTCTATTAGACCAGCCTACTACTGAAAAACACTAAAAGCAACTTATCCAAATCCACCTTTGAGTTAATTTTGGGCCTAAGGCCCTGATTTATAGTAATGGGACCTAGGGACCACAATAAAAAAGAAAAATAGCAGCTATTAAATCTGTGAAAAGGAAACGAGTTGGAAAAGGAGAGGGATGCCAAGCTAGCCTCTCCAGCAATGGCAGAGGGGAGTCAGACTTCCAGGACCATATGGCTTAGACATAGTTTGAATAATCTCCTCCAATTAAAAATAAAGCCAGTTTTATATAAAACATCTGTTCTGTGAATTCAACAATTTGGGCAAAAAAACCATCGGGGGATACTTTAAGTCCTTCATCATGTTTTTGGTTTCTCTGTTCAGATCCTTACCCATTTTAAGGAGCTAATATCCCTGAAGGAGGAGTGTTGTGGTTTCCTATGATGCTACCAAACATCAGTGCAGGCTTTTGCATTTCTGTATTCTGGGCTGCCTTCAGATATCCAGCCCTTATTGCAAAGGTGCGTTTGTTGTAGGAGAGCCCAGAGCACCTGAGGCAGGTCAGCAAAGATCAGCAGAGGGTCTGCGGTGAAGGGGCAGTGCTGGAGCTGGGCTGGGCTGAGACATGGGAAGGCAGATCCTGCCCTCAGCCCCGTGCGCTGCAGTCAGTGCTGGGAGCTGGGCATGGCTGTCCACTGGCGAGGGTATCTACCTAATGTAATCAGGCACATCTGTATCTAAAACACGGTGGTACTTAGCCACTGAATCCTGCTTCCTGCATGCTAGCAGAGGTAAAGAGAGCACAAGATTATCCCTTTTGTGCCTTCAGACACTCAATTCTTACAGCAGGACCATAACAGGAAAACGCCTTTGAAGCGATCTACAATGCTTGTCTTGGAAACGTCTGGGGTTTATTTGACAAGGGGAGGGAGATCTACTGCAGGTATTGTTTGAATTTATATCACTTTTCATAATTCCACTAAAAGTGTAACTGTGCAGGCAGCAACATACCAGTCTAAAATAATTACCTAGATTATAAAGGAAATATAATCTGGGGATATGTGTATCAAGCAAATTTGATCCAGTGCACAAACTGAGATTAGCTTTGTTCTAAAGCATCCCTAGGGTGATGTTGTAGTGGTTTTTCTCTGAATATAATTTGCTTCCTTCTCAAGAGGACATCAGTCTGAGGTCTCTCCTCTGGTTGTTGTGAGATATTGTTCCTAGTTCTTCAGGTAACTATTTTTATTTCAGTGTAATTTAAAAGCAGAATTGGCTAATCAGGGACCTGTAGGTCCTAATCGTTCCCTGACGTTGACATCAGAGAAGCCGTAGGTTCTCTGCTGACAAGCAAATAGTGGGGATGATATTCAGCTGGGAACACCGAGGGGGAAACAGGGCTGCTGGAATGTGATATGATTCCTCGTTCCTCAAAACTCTGGCCAGGGCAGAACACCCTGGTTAGATAAAGACAGATGTGCACGGTGCCCAGCCTTTGCCCTTGCAAAGTGTGCTTGTCCCTCGTCTTTCTAAAGCTTCTGTTGGATTGAATTCTCCTTCTCCAATGGTACCAGGTATGCGGCGCAGACAACTGGGTTTCTATTTTAAACTCATCATCTGGGTAGACCTTTTGCTGTGCACACTTTTCCTGTGCTATTTGTACCTGGTGAGGTTTCACAAAGTTCCTGGCCAGAATGCGTGATCGGATTTTGTGTGCTTGCTAGCAGTGTCTTGGGAATTGATGTCTGATGAATCCCTGGTCAAGATTGCCTGCTTTGCTCAGGCTGCGCTGGGCATATGAAAGAAAGCAACGTCAGTACTCACTGAGTTCAGTCTATCCTTGTGCTTTTATTAACCCTGGGTCAATTTAAAAACATCTTGTGGCTGTGAAATATGGCAGGTGGGGGACTACCTTGGAGGGTTTCACCCATCTGCCCTTCTCCCCCTCTGCAACACTGGTAGCAAAGGGGTTTGGAGCCAGTCACCAAGGAAACACAGATTATATCTGCTCCATTTTGTGCTTCTCCAGGGAAGGGGAAGGAATGGAGTTTGGGTACCAGCTCTCTGAGCCAAATGCCATGAAGAAACCTTCAATCTTACAGGATCAAACACAGACTGGTGCTCTGGTTCAATTTGTTGGGTAAAACAGAGTCTGGTCATCTTTATCTTCAAAAGCATTTTTAATAGTTGGATGTGCTGTTTAATTTGGGTCAACTTTAGTCTTACCTTCTGGAAAAAAAGCTCCAGAAATAATTCAGACAGCTCCATTCAAGCTGTTCTGCAGATGTCAGCATATGCCAGAGTCCAAAATCCAGCACAATCAGGATATGGTCATTTAGTAGGGACTCCAGCAAGAGATGCTGGACAGGAAAGGTATGTGCTATTTGAGACCATAACACCAGATTTCCTTTCTGTTAGCATATTTATATGTCCCACGTGCCACTTCTGTCTCTTTTTCTCGCTGTGGAATAACTTACTGAGTCTTGATTTATAGAATGCTGCACATCCAGATGTCTCTGTTGTTATCTCCTCGCTAAGAGGAGCAAAGCTGGTACATTTGGGCTACAGGGCTGTCACCACGATCCCAGCCATGTGTTTAGATAATTGCTTAAATACAAAGAGACCTCATGGTGAAGCTCAGGCAGTGTTCCACTTCATTTGGTCAGACAAAACAGAACGGGTGGGAAGCACCAACTCCATCTTAATGGAAGATGGGTAGAACCGCTTGAGGACCAAGAAAGACTCAGAGATGAGCCAGGTATTTTCCACTGAATTTCCGATTCTGAGCTCAATCCGAAGCAATTCTGCTGACTGTAATAGATTATTTTGGGTTCAGCTCATAGCTCCTGAAATGCAATCCATCCCCATAGAAATACCTCTGTAGCAGTGCAATGAAGCATTCACCAGAATTGCCAGAGCTGTCAGCTCAGCGTCCTTTGGAGCTGTAGAGGCTTTAGAGGGAGGAACGTGGGTGACACAGTGTTCACACTCCAAACAGAGCCCGTTACAAAGTAAGAAAACTAAAACAATTCTTTGGTACTGAAATTCCTCAAAGGCTTCTTCTGAGTTTGATCTCTCCCTCTAACCTCCCAGTAAAAAGAAAATCTCTACAAAATTACAGAAATTTTCACAAAGAACTCCACAGGGGATAAGATTTCTTGTGCCTGTCCCCCAGCTAGAGTGACAGCTCCTGGATCTATCTCAGGGCAGACAGAATCAATGTCTAAGTGGTCTTATTCACTTTTTAAAATTTCTTGATAAGAATGCAAATGCCATTCTTGCTCCCACTGCCTCTCTCACCCTCTTGAAATAGGCTGTTTATGGTGACTAAATGCTTCTATCCAAAACTGGCTGTCATCCAAACCCAGATGGGCAGAAAGCCTAAAAGCAACAGAAAACTAGCAATTTGTATTAGGACACAGTGCCGCACCACACAGAATGCTTTGTTTAAGCTAGCAGAGCTCTGTCCCCTACTGAATATATGTAAATAACCAGCTAGTGTGGATTTTTACAATGATGTTGGCATATTTCAAAATACTTAATTACTCTGAGCAGCTCTTCTGACCCTGATAAATTCATTCTCCATTGCTAATTCTTTAACTGAAAAATTGGATGTTGGCTGGAGATTTGTACTGCAGAATAAACAACTTCTTACCTACCTGAAATAAACTGGGTTTTACCTGCATCTGCAGATGCTGTGCACTGCTGGTTCTGCTTCTAAACATGATTTTATGATTGAAAAATATACTGAAGAGGAAATTGAAGCATTTTAGGAGCAGAAAAAGGAAAAGGACATAAATATGAACAAATGATGCAGCAATTTTAATAACAGAGTACGCTGGATAATTCAGTATGGTGAGGTTGGCTAGGCATGGGTCTTTACGTTATAATTTATTTTTAAATAGCTTAATATTGCATGAGAAGATACTTGTGTGTTATGTACCGACAGAGGATCTTTGGCAGTCACAAGCCCTTAGGCCAGACAAGTGACCATCTATAGGCTTTGGCGAAGGTATGGCAGCTTGAGCTTACTGTGTTTTCAGGCACTGTGATACTCAAAAGGAGTTGATTCAAAGGTAAGAGAATAAATGCACTGGCATTTATTCTCCTGTTCTCTGTTACTACTCAGTTGTGAGAAGGGTCTGACCAAACTACTGGCATATTTAGAAATGGGGAACTCCAGGTATAGCTGATCTGTGTACTTCACTTGGCAGCAAGTGGCAATGACTGGCAGTGAGGTTGCCTGAGCTGTAGTCATTCCTCAGCACCCAGCCCAGGGATTCAAATACAGCACTGACCCAAAGGAACCGCTCAGGTACACGCAGCACCTGCCCCAGGGCTGGCCGGGAGGAGACAGCAACATCAAAACCCTGGCTGGAATCCAGCCCACGGGGTCTCCCATGAGCGTCAGATGTAGTTCCCTGACAGAACAGGTAGCCAGGTCGTCTCTGTTTTGTGCCCTCACATTTCACAGACCACAATGTGGTTTGCGAGCCTCTAACAAACTTAAGACCTGAATTACGAAAGGACTAAACCCTTAATCATGTCACTGTGCCACAGGAGGGAAGACCAAGCACACCAATATTTTGCGCCCTTGTACAAACAGACAATTGAAATGCTGGGGCAGCTGGTATTTATGCTGATACAAGTACTACAGTTCCACTGTTCCGCTATTACCAGTTCTCTGCCTCTCAGAGCTTGGGTTCATCATTTAGAAGCACTGTGAGATCCATTGTGATCCATTTGCAGGATAAATCATTTAGTTACACATTTAAGAAGTGCCTGAGGAATCCTTCCCCAGACACCCTTCTCCCAAATCCCTGCTCACCCTGTTAGAGAGCTATTAATTCCCACTTTTCTTTCAACTGGAATGGATTTAGTACTAGTTAAGATTCTGTTTCAAAGGGAGGGAAGGACAGCCTGTGACCTTCTAGGTCTTTTTCATCTGCAGTGTAATGGTAAATACACCTCTGGTGTTCAGCCTTGCTTTCCCTGGCTGCTGTTTTGTGGCTGAAAACTAAACAGATGCAGCAGTGGCCATGCACACACACTGTGATTCAGGAAGGAGCAACTCATGGTAATCCCGCACTAACTGGTACCTGCTGGTCCCTGGAGCTGAGCTGGCTCCTGCGCTTGGAGCACACTGGATGGCCCTGCAGCAGGATGTGTCCACACCTGGGATCATTTTGGTGGCTTGCACTTCACCATCCCATAGCTGACGGGCACTCGGTTGGGTGCTCCCAGAAGCAAAAAGGCTCATGTAAGCGATGATAAAACTCATTCACCAGAGTCAGTGTCGGACATAAACTGCTCGCACCGAGGCACAGAGGTTAGTAGCAGTGTCCTGCGGTAGAGAAGGGAGTTTTCAGTTGCTGTGTGGCTGGGTCCCTGTCTGCACTGGTGACATAGGGCAAGGCTCTATCCTACCTCAGGTTTGATCCATTTTAGAACACTGTGACGAAAACACACACTGAACGCACAGTGATGCTTTCTAGCCCAGGCACAAGTGAACCAGAGGATGGAAGATGGTTTGCTGGTGGCAGGCGGCATGGAGACGGGCTGGGGCTCCTGCTAGCTGCTTACAGGACATACGGCACGTTTGCCCTGGGCTGCTTGGGGCCCTCTTGCTTCCTCATTGCATTTTGCTATTTGCTTCTGCCATTTCCTTTTCTTCCTGGTTTTAAGGCTATTGCTTTCTGTGTAAGTCATTAGATTTGTCCGTGTGTCAGATCTTTCAGTTATGCCTTGTGCTCTGCAAAGACATGTGCATTGTTATTTTTATTTTAATGTCTGTTGCCGATCTTGTTGTACCATACACAGATTAGACTGCTGCCTGGGTTTTAAATATATCCAGTCAGTGGCTTTAATGGTGGTTTTTATCACAGGAATAATAGAAGTGAATGTAACATGTTAAAATATGAAGCCATTGACTTTTGAAGTTCAACCTTAAGGGCATTCTCTATTTTCTTTCTCTTTCCAAACCTAATGCAAGATGTGTGAGAAACCAGCAGCCCATCAGTATTCCAATTTGCATGCTGCGAGGTAGAGAGAAGCACAATGTACTTCTCTGAGATTGGGAAATTGCTCTCTAAAACCAAATTAAGTAACTGATAGCTTGAGGGATCACTCCATAGGTGAAACAATTTCTGTCATTGGGAATCAGATGTATTTGCATTATTCCTCAGTGGCTTACAATTTGTATACGTCTTTGTATAACATAAGCTTTCTAGAGATGTTAACTTTGCTGTGGGTTAATTTGGTAAGTAAATGTTCTTTGCGGTGTGGTGGTATGTAAGACACAGAACAGGCATGGTAAACACTCAGAAGTCCTTGGCAAAAGGAAGGAGCTCCTTTTTCTGTTCTTTGTGGCCAGCACCTAAAAATGATCTGTGGGCCCCTACCTGAGCTAACTGCTTCCACCTATCACCTGCACCTGTAAAAGGGAACCCTCTTAATTCCTCCTGCCAAAGAAGGGACTTTCCCTGAAAATGCATTGTTTTATTTTAGCACCGGCTCCTCCAGCAGTGAGTTGGAACACGGGGAAACCCTGGTCCATGTTTCCATCCAGAGGATGTTGGAGCTCCCTCACTCACACATCAAGGGTAGGCTGCTAAAGCCTCCCCTGGGATAATGTTTACAGGTGTTGCCCTAACTGAAGCATCTCTGTGTATCACAGATGTTTAGTTATTTGAGGAGGGGTAGCCAAAGGCCTGCAATAGACTGATTTTGGGTTAGCCGCCCCTTAGGCCACTGTGGGGGAGGCAGCGTAGCAGGTGGGGAGCGAGGAGCTGCTTAGGGCAGCACTTCCCAAGCTGATGCTCCCTGGAATGCACCTTATTAGTCCCAAACTTTCCCAAGTGCTTTCTTCACCAAGCTTTTTTCCCTAGGATGTTTCAGGGCTGTTTCACCTTTCCTGTTTAAGCAATAAAAATGATTTATTTTTCAAAAATCAGCCCAAACCATCTGAAGAATTTTTTTTTACCATTCTGGAACATCCTCTTCCCATATCATCAGAAACGATGGCTCCTGGGACCCTGGCTGAGCCAGCTCCTTCATGCCCAGACACTGCACATCATGCTTAGATAAGCATTTTGAAGACAAGTGAGAGTTAATTCTTCATAGCAAATTAGCTTGCCGTGTGATGGCAAACACGGACACCTAGTGGTACTCGAGTGCAGGGCATGTAGATGCTTGAAATTTCTCTCTGGAAGTAGATACAGCAGTGTTTGTTTGCTTGTTTTCCCCTAAAAGGAGGAGAGATTTGATTATTTTCAGGGAAGGTATCATGGATAGCATAATGTGGGGGAAAGAAAATTTACTTGGCAAGGAGTAGTGAAAGAATTAGGGGAAAATCATCACATTTGGGAAGATCTGTCAGTGTATTTGCCAAGAAATAATCAGGTTTTTTTCTTGTGTCTTAAATACCTCATACCATACCAGATCAGATCCAGTGTTGGATCAGAAAGATTTTCTACTCCTAAATTAGTCCATAGCAAAGAAAGCTCTGTAAATATTATAGCAATATCTTATCCTTACCGTACCTGTGAATGTTTGTACTCCAGTTACGGGAGATTATGTCAGCGTGATGAATGGTGGGTTTGCTGATAAACTGCATAGCAAGGTGCTAAACTGATCTCTTGTGCGCTTTCATCAACCCACTGAGCTCTTTCTGCCAGGATTAATGTGAGCGCTCTGTCTGAATGGCCTCGAGCAGCTGCCGTGGTTTGTTTTGTTTGTTTTTTTCTATTTATTTACAAATAATCTTTCAGAGAACTATTTCCTTCTTCTTCCCCAAATCTAGCATTTCGTCTACGGCAGAGACACAGGACAGGTGAGAACCAGTCCTTGTCCACTGACCCCTTTCTGTTGTTGTACATACCACCTCTGTGAATGGGATTTCTTCCACACCTGCATTAGACACACAAACCACTATGCCACTGAGTGGGGAGACAAGCTGTGCCCAGGGGAGCATGCGTCCAGGCCTGCTTGGGCTAAGATAAGGGATTTTGAGATTGGACCAGCTGAAGAGCGAGGTCTGTAGCGATGAGTGTGCTCTCCTCAAGGGCTCCCCCATTCAAGCTGATAAGCAGATCCCAGTTCTCATTGATTTCACAGAGATACTCAGCTTCTTACAATATTTCTCCCAGTTCAGTTGAATTTAGAAGTTGGTCTTTTAAAAACATTCTATAATACGCTTGGATTTAGCTTCATACCCTAAGAAATAGGGAGGTTTATGGTATTACGCTGTTTTGAATCAGCTTGTTCACTATTTTCATCTTAATAACTTTGAATCAGTGGACTAATTTCTATCAAATTTGTCACTGGAATAAGGACCTCAAAGATTCCTGCATGCTTCAGGGAAGCAGGCAGCACGTACAGGAGAAAGACCCAAAAGAGGGCCCCTAATGACAGGCAGACAGCAAGAAATCCACTGCAGAGGAGCATTGAGAAAGATTCCTCACACCAGAAAAACTTAGACTTGTCTTCACACCTTTTTAGACACCAAGAATCAACCTCTGAGATCCAAATCTGTAAGAAAACAAGCTTCGTTAGCTCTGCTGCTTGTGCAGTCACTTCTTCTGTTTTGTTCTGCTGTATACACAAGTGCTTATATATCCGGTCTCTGGTGATATAGAGACTACGGTTAAACAGAGACCAGCATTGTTCATTGGGAGTCGCAGGGCGTGAGGCTGAAGGAAAGCAGCAGGTTGCCAATGCTCAGTACGGAAGTAAGACGATACATTTATTCTTAGATACAAATCCTGGAAGTCAGTGTATAATCAATCACTCTATGTTTATATATTTACACCTCTGTATTCCATCAGAAGACATGGGAGGAGCTTTTTGGATCTGCCCGGTCAGGATTCCCTAGTCTCCCAAGAGGTCCTAAGAGCGAGTTTGGGAAGATGAGGGCATGTTTCTTGCATTGCAAAAAAATTGTAGCTGTTTCCCCACTTCACTGGTGGCATGTGGAAATGAGCCCAGTTCATGCCGTAGAGAGGTGAGCTGGAATTTGTCCTGCCATGAGTGCAAAGCGCTGAGCCAGCCTGGGCTATTGCCAGTCTAGAAAGTCACCCCAGAAACTAAAGCAAGAAAAAAAGCAAGGTTTCTGATGGACACCCACAACTAGAAAATTCACAGCTAGACAATTCACCCACAGCTAGCATTCAAACCGTTACTGGGTGGGTAGCTTTAATTTCTTGCTTCAGCCCAGCAGAATCAATAAGAAGTAAAGGAAACCAGGGTCACAACATGCTGAACTTTGACAAAAGAAATTATTAACTTGGCTTCTAAGGAATACATTTCCTGTCTTTGCCAGTGTAAATATGAAGCAAAGATGATTGCCTTCATCCTGCCCTCTCTAACTTCTATTCCTGTTCTTTTTTTTTTTCCTCTTGAACGTGGACAGCTGTCTGGAGGGTGTGAACTAACCGTGGTGCTCCAGGACTTCACAGCGGGCCACAGCAGTGAGCTGAGCATTCAGGTGGGGCAGACGGTAGAGCTTCTGGAGAGACCAAGCGAAAGGCCAGGCTGGTGTTTGGTCCGGACCACGGAGCGGAGCCCACCTCAGGAGGGTCTGGTCCCCAGCAGCGCGCTCTGCATTTCCCATTCCCGCAGCAGTGTGGAGATGGATTGCTTCTTCCCTTCAGGAAAAGGTAGGCAACAGACCGGCAGGTTTGAGGCTGTTTCAGATTTCCCCTTTTGTATCATGTAAGTGCAAAGCTGCTTGGGCTGCTCTTACACTCAGCGTGGTAAAAGACTGTTTAGTTGTTAGTGAGTTTTGTTACCAGATCTCTGTGAATCGGCACAGCACTAGCCTAAGTCCATTCCCATGAATCAATGTTTGTATGTGTGCGTCTTTTGCTGTGTGGCAATCATTATTGTCTTGAGATTCTGGGTAAAAATAAGACCTTTAAAGAACAAGAGGACTGGTTTTAATGCCTAAAAGCCTAGAGGGAGGGAAAGTCATGTTGTATATATACCCAGGATGTCCCAAACTGTGGATGTGTTATTTTATGAGTGCCACAGTGCACACTAGTGCATGATCTTTTAGTATATCCCTGCTGCCTGTCTATTATTGCAAACAAGCCACCAGTGAGTTCTGGTACACTCTATTGACTTGTGGAGACACTGCGTGTAATGGCACAGCATGAATCCTTTACAGATAGCGTGCAAGAAAACACATCCCTGGTATTACCCTGAGAGCTTGGGCTTCACCTGCAATGAATGGTGAAATACTGTTCGTCTCTGTGGTGTTTGTGGCCTATTTAGTTCATGTTCTGTTCTGAGCAATGTCTGTCCCACATATAGCATCCATGCAACCAGGCATAGGAGACACTCCAGACTGATAGACCAGAAGTGGTTCAGTTCAGCGTGGCGAAAGCAGGTCTCCTTCTGGCTGTGCCCCCACTTTTTGGCCACGCACAATGCAAGTAAGGTCCAGGGAGGAAAAGCTCCTAACATCCCACTGCCAACTTCAAGCCCACAGTCTGAACTGGCTTTTTAAATTCTTTTTTTCCCCTCTGTGTTAAGGGAAATAGAATTTGATCCATTCTTATTTGAGCAAGTTAAGCTTGGCGGTTTTATTTGTTTTGAGAAAAAGCATTGAAACTGGGCTGTAGTCCGTCCTCGCTCCCTGCCTGCACTGCCCCTGCAGCGGCTGGGAGGGGGGCACACCCCCAGGACAGAGCAGCGCGGTAGGGGCAGGGTCTGCAGTCAGAGTTTCCCTTAAAGAGCTGCCTGATCCAAACCTGGGGGAGGAGAGCTCAGCTTTTCCTCTCGGATTTGATCCCCTCAGCAGGTCTCCTTTGGTTAGGTGCTTCCCCTTGCCCTGCTTTGCAAGAGGGAGGAGGTGAAGTCACTGCTGGCTGTCAGCTCTGCAGTGCAAACTCCAAACTCGTCATGCACTTTTTGGACTGGCTGCCAACTCTCCTCTCTGCCCAGGGCCCTGCCCTGTTTCTGCTGCCACAGGAGCCTGTCCTGGTCCTCGCTGTCCTCTGAGAAGCACTGTCATTGCTTACATGCAAATTAAATCTGTGAATAATCAGAAAGGCAAAGCTGAAAATCAGCCTGGTGTGCGTAAGAGCAGTCACTGCCTGACGTGACTCATAGGAAGCTGGAGACGTGTCAGCTGGGTGCATGGTCCAGCAGTTGGGCTTGGGTCCTCTGCTGAAGGATGCTGTGAGACACCACTCAAACCTCATTCGAGTGTCCTAGGCCGAAGAGGTTCTCCTCAAATGAAGCAAAACAAAAAAATTGCAAGAGTAGGCTGTGGAAAGGCAGGAAATCCCGATGAGGATGGAGACAGGGTGGTGCAGGGGCTGAGGGCTGGCGGGGGATGTGGGGACTCTGCTTCCAGCACGACTGCAGGAGCTTCAGGGCACAATGGCACCACAGGTACAGCACGACGGGTGCAGTGCCAGGCTGCAGCTCGTGGACCAGAGCCAATTGGTGCCTGGAAGCCACCAGGCTGTGTCAGCCCAGCGCCGAGCCTGCACTAGCAGGCTTTGCCTGCCTGTGGGGCAGGTTATCTCACATAAGATGCTGTGACCACTTCCAGGTTGAAGCTGGCTCTTGTCCCATCACCTCAAAACACATGCAAGTGAGTCTGGGGCCAGCTGGCTCCAGCCATGTATTCATGGCCTTTATTTCCTTACATCTCTTTCCCCCTTGGCCTTGGTTTTCTTCCTACACATACCAAAGCTGTATGAGAGTGCCTCAGTATTAATGGGTTCTCCAGAAGTGCTGCTAGAAATAATAAAAATAACCACCCAATACACAATTTTGGCCAGAATACAGCAAATAGGTTCTGTGTCTAATCAGTTCTCCCTCTACTAGGAAAACAGGAAATTGTTTAAACTGAATGAACAGATGCTGGGAATAAAGAAAGAGGGGTAAGTTTATAGTTTAAAGGGGAAATGCAGTAGCCACTGGAAGAGCCTGCTGATGTCATGAGATGCTGGAAGGATTAGAATGATAAATGTCCTCTGACTATTCAGATTCGTGTCCTTCTCTACTTCCAGTACCTTTAGGCATGGGCTGGACTCAAGAATCCCTTGGTCCAGGCTTCCAAAACTTCTGCCCTATCCCTACAACCCAGAACAAAGGCTGGCACATTATATATCAACATCAAATAGTGTCCCCTATCTGTTCCAAGTATGTAAACATACATAGTTACAGAAGAGCAGGTTAACAGCTGAATTTTGCTTGCAATTAGCAAGACAGGTAATTCTTTGCTTTTACAAGCACTGCGATTTCAGGAACAGAAAGTATCTATACTCAAAACTTAACATTTCTAGTAATAAAATTTGCCATCTATAGTAGAAACATGCAGAGCTTTGACAAGTATTAAAACATAGTTGCATCTGCTTAGCAGGAAATGGCAAATGACTATGTCTGGTCCTATCCTAATTATAATTATAGTCCACAATAATATATATAATATAATAATATATGGTGGACTATAAATGTAAATCATGTTGCTCATAGAAGCTACCTACCATCCTTAAAATGAAAAAGTAAAGCAAGTGGTATGTCAGCCAACACCTGAAAAGATGAAGGCTTGAAATATTTGGTGGGGTCACCAGAACCTTTTGTAGAGCATCAGTGCAAGTCGTCATCAAACAAAAATATAAGCCTTTAAAAACAGCCTCACTGAAAGCCACTGGAAATGCAAAACCAAACTTCACAACTGAACATGTGCTTTGTCTCTTCCTCACTTTTTTACACTATTCTGCTGAAAATAGGTAATGGATTAACATAAAATACTGCAAAAGGAAAAACGTGGTGCAAATATAAGAGAGCAAACCTGAAAGACAACATTTCCTACCTTTTGTAGCAAAATATCTTTACAGATCTCTCTTGTCGTTGATCAGTAAAAGTACAGAGACTTTAAGGACTGGTCTCCCAGCCTTCCATCTGACTGCTGGCTGTGTTCCTTTGGAGACTACACATTTGACTTTTTCATGACCTGACTACAGCTCAGAGCCCAAGTACAGTCCTGCCTGTCCTTCCTTTCTGATAATCTGACAGTGTTTGCAATTACCCTCTGTAAAAAGGCAAACAGGTTTCTGGGATTCACCTTTTGCAAGGGATTTACAGATGATTGAGTAAATGAGGGAACTCGGTCTCTGTTACTGTACTTGATAATTTGTGGGATTTTTTTTTTTTTAATGACTAGCATTCCTAAGAAGGAAAAAGAAAGACCTGTGACACTGGGAATGAAGCTCTCTTTGAACTATCCCACATGGCTAATTACAGGAAAACTGTGACTTTTATTCCTGTCTCTTTTACCACATAATTGAGGTCTAAGGTATAAGAGAGCTACAAACTTCAAAATAAGAGAGAAATCCACATGGATAGAGGTTTAATGACCTAGCCAATATTCATTAAGTACTGCCACAAGCATATTCCTGGTATCAGCCTGTTAGCTTTGACTGAGTGATTCCAAATTTGGATTTGGCCCATGAAATATTTAGATGAAATCGGTCTCACGACCCCTCACCGAGCATTTTTCTTGTACCATAAAAGTCACAGTGTAATTCAAAGAGTAACAAAGGCTAGTTCTTGCAGTAATTTTAAGCAACCTCCATCACCAAAGGAAAAAGAAAGCATTAAAAAAAAAAAAGGGGTGGGGGGGTTATGGCACTTGTTTTGGACTGATGATATGCGAAGGGGTCCCGTTCAGGGCCCCAAACCAGATCCTGCCTGCAGGATGCTTGTGTCTGGTACATATCTCTGGAGGAGATGAGGAATATATTTTTTTAAGATGCTATGCAAACATCCTGCTGTGCGGGCAGATGGCCACTTAACAGCAGGGCTTTGGTGGCAGTGGTGGGTCCCTGTAACAGAGCATACTGAGAAATATCTGGGTCTCTTCCAACTGAAGAGGGCACATAGGTCTCTCAAGGTGGATGTTAGCAGGGTGACCATCTTGCCTGCGCTTCCCAGCTGGGTTACGTTGGCCATGGTGCATCAGCTGGAAGAGCAGCAGACTTTGGGCAGGAAGGACAGGAGTTTCGAGTGCTGCTCAGGTGACAGCTTGTACATTTAGGGGTCACCTCCTGCATCCTACAGCCAGAGAGAGCCTGTGGCTGGTAGGTGCGATGACAGGCTGGGCTGTGAAAGAAGGAAGCAGAATAAGGATTTAACGAGGCTGGTGAGAAGAAGAATGGTATCAATGAAAAAAAGGTCATGCTGAGACCTGCGTTTTTGTGACCGCTCCTTGTGGGAAAGAGCAGATCATTTAATGGATTAGTGTGCAAAGCCAGCAAGGCTAATCCGGCTCTTGTTGGTGCTGGAAGTCTCTTTCCTCCAGTCTCTGATTTCAGAAGAGTGATCCATGGAGGGAAAAGCATAATTGTTTCTCCCCACGTCTCTGTTTTTAAGAATATCTTGGATTTTAGTGGGGGAAAAGAGTTTAGGCTGCTTTTATTGTGTCCCTGTTCCTGTTGAGTATTAAATTGCAATCTGCATTGGCTCATGCACTTTCTCTGTTGTGTTTTAAACAATCTCTGTTGCGAAACGTATTCGATGGTAATGATTCCTGATGTCCCGGGGGAGCTGTGTGAGGACAATTCAGAAGTTTTAGTGCACTGCATTAAACCTCCAGTTGTCCTTGTAGAGGCTGAGAAATTGTTTTTGGTTTTGAAAGTCTTAATTAAGAGCAGTCGATTAAAATGTTTGTAAGGCTCTGAACTGAAGGAAACATTTCATTAGGTAACACAGTTAATTTAACTGGCACATAAACAGGTCATGGGGTTTCTATTAAACAAACAATGTTCAGGCTCCCATTGTCAATATAAATATGTGGTATTTAAATAAAAAAACAAACCCTCACCTCTGTTCCTAATAACATTCCAACAAGGGTGTTCAGAGTCAAAGTTTCATAGTATAGGCTGCCTTTCAAGAGAGGTCACGCGGACCCCTCCTGCTGGCATTTAGTGCCTCATGGCATCCTTGTTACGAGTTCAGGACATGGCTTACGTAGAAAAATCACATCAGGAAAGGTTTTGCTGCATTTTCACTCCTTTTGAATTCTGATAGAGCAGCTGGAAACAAGTTGGCTAACCAGCATGGTGTGATGCAGCAGCTCTCTACGGACTGGTACCGAGGGCTGCCGGGGCCCAGCTTGGGACTGCTGCTCTACCTCAATACACAAGCGTGGCTCCATGCAGTTGTGAAAGGAATGGAAACAGAAAGATGAAAGAACTCAAAACTACTTTGCGGTTTCAATCAGGTCACCCTTTCCCTTGTTTTTTCTCCACTGTCTCTCCCTCCTCTCTCTCATCAAACGATGGCTGTTTGTTTTCACTTTCACAGCCCTTTGCAGCCTCTCCCCACCATATAGCTCCTTTCTAACTCAGTTGGTAATGTCTGCCCTGGTGCTGGAGGGCTGGTGGTGCCTCGTTCCCCTACCTACTAGTAGTAGTCCTTTGATCCCAGGCCTCTGTGCTTTCTCCTACTTGATAGTGGAAGAACTCAGATACCCATAAAGTGTCCATCCTTGGTGTGGTCCATGCTTACACCTTCTTCTGGACTCCATTATCTCAAAAATAATAAAAGAAGAACAAATATTTAGCAAAAGTTGGCAATATGAGTGACGAGGTGTGACTTTTGTTGTTTCTAAGAGGTAGGCCAAGTCAAACCTGGAAGGATGAGCAATACCTTTGTAGGGACAGTCATATCACTGTACCTGTAGCTCTACCAGGGGTTTTACCTGTTGGATACATCAGTACATCAAGAAGACATAACTAAACTGACAAATCCATGCATAGTCAAGCCCTAGGGGCAGCGTCAGTCCAAGCACCACCTGAGTAACCAGATAAGCTAGGCACAGCCTGACCAAGCATGGCAAATACTTGTGCTCCATGATAAGTCACAGCAGCTACAAGTCATGGATGCAGACAGTATGCAGGCTGTTGGAGCCATGTTCTGATGGCTTGTGAATACCCATATTTCTCTGACTTTGTTTTTCTATTTCATTATTTTTATTTTCAGTATGGCATCTCTGGATATTTAAAGCTAGATTCAGCCATGTGGACGTGTTTTGGACATATCAAGTACCAGTGAAGTCAATTACACTTATTGCTTCAGCTGCTCTGTTATCTAATCAAAGCAAAAGGCCTCCAGTGCTCTACCTGGAACTTTATTTTTGTGGAGAAATACAATTTTGATGAATGCTTTGATAAAACAGGAAAGGCTATTTTGGGGGAAGTTGCTTTGCTTTTGTACAGTGGATTTTTATTATTTTAAACACAGGAGTCTTTGTTTAAAAGAGAGAAGGCCTGCAAATTTTCTTGTTTACTTTGCCTTTGCTTCCCCTCTGACAGGGGGTAAAATTTTATCCACCTAGTCCCCTGTAAGCTTAACCTCGAGTTTCGCTGTACGGTGCTGTGCTGGTTTTTCACTGAAAAAGAATAAAAAAAGGGAGGGAGTTTAAAATGCTGTGCCCAACTGAGTTTATCAAGAATGCCAAAGGGTTCAGCATCTGGTCTGGCAGAGAAACTGGGGGGAAACTCAGCAGTGGTACACACGGTGCAGTAATCCATACATACTGCCACCACAAATGATCCGATCAGGATTAGACCATTGATGCTGTAATGTTTCAATATGCTGCCGTTTGTTGGGCCTGATCCCCTTTATTAATGTGGGACCCGTCTACCTGCTTTTTCTGCTGCTTCTTCCGTCGTTTTCATAGGTCACACTCACTACGTGTGTACCTGGAGCAACTTGGAGAGTACAGCAAACAGGGAGAGCACAGGATAAAACTGGGCAAAATTCAGTAGCTGATATTGCATAAAGGTCAGGGCACCTGAGCTAAAGATTCCTCCTGGCATTACAGTCCCTGACAGCTTTATTATTGTGCAACTCATGCTCATTTTTCTAATGCGTAGCTTACAGCACCTTTGGGACCTTTGCTTAATTTGGCTGGGAGGCTTTCAGAGAATAGCATTTCCTGGTAGCAGATATCATCGTATTGATCACCTGTATCTCATCATTAACATACTGGCACCAGCATCCCAGGCTGTAACTGAATATGGGATATAATTGCTGCCTATCGAGATAATAAATCATTCTGGTTTTAGCATCAGATTAGTCAAGGCCAGCTAAAAAAAAAGAGGGGAAAACTGGCATAAACACCCTAACAATGGTCACATGGGAAAGCATCAGCGAAAATGTAGTGCAGGATGTTTCCAAACTCTGTGTGGATCTGTAAGAGGAGCGAAACATTCACATTTCAGCAGGGTTAAATGCTAGTCTCTGCGGAAGGAAGTGACAACCATCGTGTATCGCTGCTAAGCAGCAGCACTGTGCAGAGTGGTGCTCATGAGATGGCTGTTTCCAAAATGAAGAATTTTCTCTCTCAAGATAAAGGGTCATTTGTTTCCTTTAGATATGCTTGTGGGCTTGTTGGAGAGGCAGTTTTTGGAGAAGGGTAGACTGACTTATTGCAGTGCTTCTGTTTTGTGGAGAGACGGTGGAGCAGCTGGCTGGGCGGACTGGGTCTTCCTGGTGAGGACTAGAGCTGGAGGCAGTGCGAGGAAGGTAGAGAGGGAATGCAGCTCTAAACAGACTTTCTCTTATGGCCTCCCTGGATCTGTTTCCTCTCTTCACTTCTCTTGTTTCTGTCTGTCTGAGGTGTTGAAACCAACACTCAGGGAGATCTGGCTAAAAATTTTAAAATGAGGCAGAAGAAGGAGAATTGAGTCGCCAAGACATAGCCATGCATTCTCCCAACTCTTTGATGTTTCTCTAAGACTCGCGTCCTGCTGACGTTTGCTGGTCAAGTCATCATTAGAAGGCATTTCCATGCTTCCACACAGGGAAAAAGAATATGTAAGGCAGAGTCCCTCTCTGTGTTAGGCTCAGGACCACATTTCCTCCCACAGCTTCTGTGGAAGACCAGGGTCATAAATTCTCCATGCCCTCCTGGCTCTCCTGCCTGCTTTCCTAGCCTTCTTTCCTAGGGTCAGCCCATGGTTCCTGGGGCCAGGTTAAGCCAACCTTGATATTCAGAGCTCCATGCAATGGGACAGGGTTGTGCTCCTCAATGCAGGTGTTGATAAGCCCCAGAGCACCACTTTCCCTGTCCCACAGAGGAGGAAGAACTTCCCTCCTCGGCTGCTGCTCACTCACAGACAAAGGGGAGGTCCCAGCCAGTCCCCACTGACAGGACCCAGCTGCTCAGGTGAGGGGTGGGTGGGTGGCCACAGCCCTCTCCTGACTCCATGAACCATCTGAGATGATGTCTGAGAGGACTTTGGCTGTGCAAACCTGGACAAACAAGGCTGCACTGGTCCTATTTTCCCAACTTGTCTTCAAAGACATGCTGGAAAAGGAGACTTTAATATTTATTGCTCACATACTGATGTCCCAACTATTGAGACATCACAAAGGCCAAAGACAGTTCTACTGAGTAAATACTATACTTCTAATTCATTAAGTGAGGTGGGTTCCTGGAGTAATGTGGACTGTGCAGCATCCCATATGGCCTGGGGAAGACCAGAGGCATCTTCCATGCAAAGGTCCCTAATCCAGGAAAGGCCTGTCCTGCCTAGCCCCCAGCTCTCCCAGTGATCCCAGCACATGTCCTTTCACAAAATGGCTGAGCTCAGCCTTCCCTTGAGTTAGCAGGTTCAGAGAAGAGAGAGGGGCCATTGAAGGGACTCCCCAAAAAGTGCTGACTGGGTCTGAGCAATGATGGTTGTACTGAGAAAGGACTTGGGCTCCTGCTGTGGTGCTGAGGTTCAAGAGACCAGGGCAGGTCAGGAATTATCCAGGGGTCTCTGCACAGTTATCCAGGGGAGGCACCTACTGAAAATGGTCTGAATATAATGCCTGTTTCTTTTTATCAGCTGCATAGGAACCTTATAGATGCCTTCTGGTTCTTCTCCTTCTTGGAGCTGTGGTACCTCGGTGCATTGCAGACGGAGCAAGCAGGCGGAGTAGAGAGTTCAGTTTGTAGCATGAGGTTTTATGCGAGCTCTGAGCAGAAGCCAGCAGCCATAACATCTCCACGCCTCTGCCCCACTAGTGAAAAACAAGCAGCCTGGAGGAAGGGTATAAAAATAGCTCCTTGAGTAAAATCTATTTCCTCTGTATTTAGTCGTGTGACTTGAAATACATGTAGTGTGGTGGGAAGGGGGGAGTTGTTCTCTAGCGCTTGGCCCATCGAGCTCAGAGGAAGGTCATCCTGCAAGAGCGACGGGAGCATGTGGATGGCTTGCGTCTTGCATTTCCTCAGAGGCCAGACTAAATTTAGCAGATTCACAGATGGACATTGGTCCGTAATCCATCTTGGACTGCAGGGGAAAGAGTGGGATCTGGGTTGTTTGCCTGGGCTTTCTGCTGTGCAACCACCTTCAATGAGCCACCATTCATTATTATGTTCCTCGTGGTTTTCTGCCTTGCTGAATATGCTGTAACTTTCTGTCTGATCCTTTTCCCTGAAATGTTTCAAGTTTAAGCATGAAGGAAAAATAGACTGCTGGTTCTGGGTTCATGCCTGAGATCCCTGCTAACTTAATGTCAGACTGTGGATGTACTTTTTAATGGCATCATCACAAAGGTTGAGCCTTTGGTACCTAACTGGTACTTGCAAGAATTGCAGTAACACAAATACTAATGATTGAAGTCTTTGGCTTTCCCAAAATGTTGCCTCCTCACTCTTTCAGCTTCCAGGCAGTTAAAGGGACTAATCCTAAATGCAGAATTTCCACCCTGCAAGGCCTGTACAGTGCTGGGCTGGTCCTGCCGTTGCTAATCTTAAACAAATATTTTATGAGTATATTTTGAAGTGAACTAGCTCTGCTAAAAATCCCATTTCCCTGACCAGTCTGAGCCAGAGATAGGCAAACTGCAATGCAAAGCACATATGTATTAAATAATGTATTTCAAGTAATTGGGATTATGTTTCTGTATATCTGCTTCAGCACACTGCACAGCTTTGATATATTGATCCTGACACAAGAAGCCTGATTTTCCTGTCATTTACGCAAGCATTTTGTCAGAGCAGTTATTCCCAGATTACACATTGTGCAAAAGAGCCTGAACCAATGTCAACTTTGTTTAGTTCAGATTAGTCCCAAATTCTAGAAAGCGGAGTTAATGTTATTGTCACTATGATGGTCTAAAAGTTTAGGGCAAGAGGTTATTTACATAAACGCCAGTGTATTTTTTTCCATTCATATTAACTGGTCTCATAAAAGAAGTTATCTCTTCTTACAAATGTTGCCTTTAACTCCAGAATTTAAGATTTCTTTTCTTTAAGGCAGAGTCCATATTTGGACTAGATTTTCCTTAAATCTTTTTAAACAAGTCTCTCTCCATTCAGAAAGCTAAAGAACAGTTCCCTTTTTTATTAAAAGAGATCAAACCATTCTTGTCTTTGGTTGTCCTGAGCATTTATTAAAGGGCACCATTTTACGCATGTATCATGTTTTCTTCACAAACACACTGAATAATTATTGCTTCTGCAGAATGGTAATGCAGTGAAATAAGTAATTTTTCTTCTTTCTAGAGTTTGCAAAATACAAATTAAATTTGTATTAAATATGTAAAAATAGAGAGAGATAATTGCTTGCATATTGCAGGAAAGGTTGGGATGGCCTCCAGTCTCCCTGAAGGTGAGCCTTCCAACAGAAACAACAGTAATACACGATCCAACGCTTCACGTAACAGAGCAGCCCTGACTTCGTCTCTTAAGCAAGGCAATTTGGAGCTCGTGTGTGTTGGTGGCTCCTGTTGTCATGAAGTGAACCTAAGGTCCCATGTTTCTCACCAATAACATTAAACTGCCTGATGCCAAGCTACAGGTTTTTATTTTTGGCTTTTGCAAGCCAAAGAGATTTCAAGTTAAATAGTAGCACTCAGTGTTCATATTTCAAGGGCATTTTTTCTGTTTTCTAGACTGGGGAGGAACACTGAAATCTTTCAACTCAAGATAGGCTTTGAAAAATTATTTTTAGGTCTTCATACATTTCAGTTTTGCTCCTTCCAGACTATACCCAGCTCTTTTTTTTCTCTGCAGATTTCATGTATCTTCAGAATTTTAAGTTAATAGCTGCATTTTGCCAAGGAATATATACCCAATTTCCTTGGAAATCTATGGGAATTGCATTTAGGTATCAGAGAACAGATTCTGGCCTTAAGAACCAAATGGCATCCTTCAGAAAAGCACTGAAGAATTTATTAACTCTGCAGGACTCCTACTCGATGAAATAAGTACATTTTTCTTTCCACTGACTGCAAAAATCAAGTTCAGTTTCATGCAGTATGAAGGAATCAGGGTGCTCTTGCTGCACAGACTGGCTATTCTAACCCGTGAAAAAGCTTAGTAAAAAAAAAAAGGGTTGTGCATGGATGGCAGGGAAAGGTAGTTCAGGCTTTACACCCCAGTAGTCTTCATGGCCATGCACATCTGTTCAGACAAATCTGCTGTAGTTGTGCTGTGCACACAGAGTGCTGCTCCACAGGACAACTGCTTTGTATGTAGCCTTCACCTGGGAGCTGTACCGTTCTGCAATGTTCAATCTGCTACAGCTTTTCCTTGTTTCGAAGATGTGTCTTTTTGCATGTAAACATGCAAAAATGCACATTCCGCTCCCCATCAGCTCACTGATTGCCATCATAAAACATGCTACGGGACATGCAGGCACAACAGAGATGGGCCTGATCTCATCAGCACTGGGGGCTGGTGCGTCTCTCTGCTGAGCAAAAGATCGTCGGTCAGATGGAAGTACCCATTTTGTCTCACACAGGGAGGTTGAACCTCTTTGAGTATCAGATATGTGACCCATTGCCTAACTGAGCAGCCAGGATCTACCACAGTGGGTGATCACTGAGACTGGGACATGGTACAACGGTAGAGGTGATGCAACAGTCATATACCTCGAGGCTTTTGTACCAAAGTCTGAACAATAATGACAGGACAACCAAGGCAGATCAAGGAACCGATCTGGGCTAAAATGAACCTTTTTTCCACCCTAGGTTAAATTTAACCTGGATCCGTTTGCAGATCAGATTCACTGTGAGGCTGCACAAACATTTCTGTTGGCACAGGGGAAGCGGCAGGAAGGAGCAGGCACCTGGGAGAGACAGAAAAGGCAACAAAGGGTTTTGGCAGGGCTGTTGGCTCTTGACAACTCAAAGTGCTCATGGAACTATCATGTAATGTGGAGCTGTTACATACCGAGAGGTCGGCTGAACATAGGAATTAAAAAGTACTCCATGACGTCGTGTACTTGTCCCTCGCACAGAAAGACAACAGTTTTTTCTGTCTTGTGGTGACTGGAGATGCCACTGTGTGGAAGTCCAGCTTTCAGTGATGCCTAATGGTACCAAGCAGAAGGGGGATTTCTAGAGTATTTGGTGCTAGACTAGCAATCGCTCACTGGCGTTCCCAGGAGCAGCATTTCTGTACGGGACATCAGCAGAAATCCTGCCTGTCAGAGAGCTAGCACCCGAAAAATGCCATCATTGCTGGGCTGTGGACACTAAAGAATGAAAGCGGGCAGAGGTGCTCCAGACTGATAAAAGCAGAGGGATTGTTTTCTAGCCAGTCATTCCACCAGCTAATAAAAATAGCTTAAAAACTATTTTTTTTTTTAATTCTCCACACAGCAGGCTGCCTGTTACGTGTGCCCTTGTTATTTATACTTGCTATAAGTTTCAATGGCAGCTTTACAGATTCTTTTATGCTTGTCTTAGATCTGGTATTGTAAATCAGAAAGCTTTGCCATCCTAAACATTGCCTGGTAAGAACTCCTCTGCATTCTCTTTCTACCCTAGAAAAAAAAGGAAAGTGGAAAATACAGTTAATGCAATAATTTGGCCCAAATAAAGGCAGGCTTTTACAATATTGACATTGAATTTTATTTTAATTCCAGTCCAGTTCCTCCAGACTGGCCAAACAGAGAAAATTTTCTCTCTAACTAGCAAATGGTGTGTGCCAGTTTTTTAATTTTTCTTTTAGCTTGCCTTGAACCATAATAGTGGTTGGGGATAGGTGATGAACAGAACTTGCAATTTTTTTCGCAAAAAATCTCAGGAAAATAGTCTGAATGCTCTTACATTAAAAAAAAACCAAACCCAAACAAAACGCATAACAGCTTACTCTAAGGGAGGAGAAATGCTGAGAAAATTAGCTGTGGTTTCTACCATCCCAATAGAACAACCTCAGGCAAGTTGAGACAGGCAGGTCGGGAATACTTTTGTTCCACTGTTTGTCTGTAGTTGCTAAAACAACAACTCACCTTTGTCATGCACAGGTGGGTGAGGCTCCTGTTTGTCTTGGAAAGCAGACCGTGATGGGCTGAGATAGGCCCATGATTTCCCCACTGAGGCCCAACACAGTAAGACAGGAGCCAAAACACATCCAAAAGGCAGCACTTTAATGCTTTGGGTCTTCCATCATTGGGTATTGCAGTAACTCCCAAAGATATGTCTCTGCTCTAATGGAGATAAGAGCTCCAGAAAATGAACACAAAACCTGCTTTAAATTTTTATTTCACTCTTTTTTGCTGAAGGGTTGAGGGTTTTATTCTGACCAGTAGCTTGTTCAGGATGTGTCCACCATCCAGCATAGCTCTCCAGCAACCGATTAGTACCGTACTAACATAACGTGGTGCATGGCTCCACTTACTGGGCCTCTTATATTAAACTAGTTTGTGAGGTGAGGCTCTTTGCTGCAGCCCCATCTGAGTGTAACTCACCTGGTGGTCCTGCTGGTGGGTCGGACAAGTCCTCTCTGCTCATGCAAGACCTTGCTGAAGCCAGTAGAGCCAGACCAGGGGCAGATGAACCTGCGCTGAGGTCTTGGAGAAAGGCAGCGGGGCAGGACTGTATGCCAGCTTCTAACTGTTTTCTTAAGCAACTCACTGTTAGAAAACGGTTACTGCTTAGGAAGAAGCCTATATATATAGTGGAATTGGTCCTGTGCCCAGGAAACCAGAGGAACTGGACAATGTAGGAATCTGTTCTGAGATACCTGAGAGGCAAAGTTAGGCTGGAGGTTGAAGGGGCACTTGTTCTGCAGGTCTGTTCTGCTCCCAAGAGCGGGTGAAACTCTCCTAGCTTACTATAGCTACGTGACTATCTTGGGAGCAACTCTAAGTTCCCTCGAAACAGACTGAATCACATGAAAGCAAGTGTACGTATCTTATTCTGCAATCTGCTCTACAGCCATCCACCTCGTGCTGTTTATTTGATGATCTTTTTTAAGATACTTTGGGGGATAAGTCTCCAAGCAAATTCTTTTTTTTTTCATAGGATGCAAAGAAAGGAAAAAAGATGGCTTGTAAATTAGGAAAGAAAGTTAGGCTAGTGTCAGTAGGGGACTTCTGATGTTTGGGAGAGATGGGTTGTGCAGGACATAAAGGCGAGGTCCATCTTGGCAGAGCAGACGGGTCTGGCTGTGGCCTTTAAGGCTGTACAGTAGGGTTGGTGGGCCAGGATGCTGTTTGGTTGTGGCAACTCTTCTAAGTTGCCGTAAACCCTTCCCATGCCGATGTTTACAGCAGAGGGATCAGGAATGATATATTCTAACATTTGCTGAACATATGCCTACATTACAGTTCAGCGTGGAGTTTGTGCTGGACTGTCTGTAATTCTTCTTAATTTGTTTGTTTTAGCTAGTTGAGAATGTTCTTTTTTTACCTACCACTGTGCTGAACTGAGGAGCCAAAAACCTCTCCTTGGAGTTGTGCTCCCTTGCGCCAGGAGGGAATATGACTCTATTTATTTATTTATTTTTAATTTATTTGATCTGTTTTAATACCCAATAAAGTTGTTGTTTTTTCCAACTGGCACGACAAGGCTCTGGCTATTTTTAAAGAATGTGGTTCATTTGATTCAATCTAATGAATGTTTAGTGCTGTTGAAAATAGCTGGAGCCAGAGCCAAGAATAATGTACTGAAATGTGCTGGTTGAGCAAGGGCTGCTTCACTCTGCCAATCTGCTTTCCCTCCAATTGTTCACATTTACCTGGTTTTGTGAGTAGCATTTGCAGATAAGACGGATCAATCGAGGTGCTTTTTAATACTAAATCTAAGGGCCGATAGTTTCAGAGCTGTATTTTGCCATACTCATTTCAAGACACATCAAACAAGAATGACTCTTCTTGTTGTTCAGTGTAGGATGTCTAATCTCTGTTTCAGACCACTTTAAAGGGAACGTGAAATGCTGATATCCTTTTATTGCACACAGGAAAATTGAGGCATGAAATGGTCATTTTTTCCTCTAAAGTCACCCAGAAAGCAAGTGGGGGAATCCGTAATGAAAGTAGTCAGCCAGCATCTACTGGGCTCCTTAAGCTGCTGTGTAACTCTTGATTTCTCCATGAAGGGAAACAAGACCATAATCAGAAAACAAATTCTGCTAAGTTCTTGCTCCTGGTGTTTCTCACTGACTGGTTCTGAGCACATCCACGTTTACTGTCCTGCCTGCACCATCTGAATTGCTCTGCAGAGGTACCTAGCTCTTCCTATTAACCAAGCTTAAATTTCATGCATGTCCTTGCACTATCTAAATATGTCTCTGCAAGTCATATCACGTATTTAAATGATGTATTTAAAACTGTACCAATCCATCTTCCTTTTGCCATCCATGAGTTATTTCTGCTAGATAGTTGGTTTCTTATTACTTCCTAAGAAATGAGTAGCTAATACTTAAGCTTCATTGGATTAAAAAAATAAATCAGCCATAATACATCTTATTCCGTGATAGTGGTGCCCGTAGGGATGGATTTTCTGCAGAGATCACTTTACACCCTAAAGCACCATGTAGGATTGACTTGCATAAGTAATGAACAGATGCTCCTCTCTCTCTGTACGTGATGGGAGGAAGGAAACGGTACCTGTTACTATGGGAGAAATGTCATTGCTGTTCTGCATTACAGACCTCAAGGGAGATCTGGGCCAGGCATATTTCACTGCATTTCTCTTGACCCAAATGAAGCCAGGCCAGTTTGCCTCCACTAGTTTTTTTGTCCTGCATTTCCCTCAGATAGGTCCCTCACTTTATTACCTAAGAAAATGAAATAGCTGCTGCAGGTATGAGGGAGCACTGGAGACAGTGTAAAAATTTATATGTTCCATCTTTTACCCCAAAATTTGCACAAGAGGACTGGGTAAAAATATTAGAACTTCCCCTCTACAGCACAAGTAATCTCTACAGACTCTCAGATTTCATTTGAAAGCAACTCATGTGCCTGGGGACTTTCTAAAGGTGTATTTAAGACCAGACAGAACTAATTCCCTCGTCATCCCGACCTTAGACTGAGATTACTTCCCTTCCATCGTCTGCATTGCGCAGGACAGCACGATGGCCTGTGGCACAGGCACACTGCTAATAGCCTTCGCTTCAAATGCAGAAGTCACGACCCTAAAATGTTCTCAGCCACTCCGCTGCAGATAACAGCAATTGTGTTTGGAGCATGGTGCCGGGAGATGTTTCCTCGAAGAATTTCCTGCAACTCAGGCATAAGCTAGAGCAAGGGCAGGAATGTTTTCTTTGCCAGGGGACATACAGGTTATTCAGGGACCACAGAGTCACACATTAATGCACCCTGTCCAAAAATAACATGAAAAATATAATGCAAACATAGGAAGTGAGGTTAAGGGATCCTTTCTAGTCCCAAGCAAATACCTCCTCACCTAGGGCAAGCGGACTGTGCAGATTTCCACCGCCCCCACCCCCCCGTGTGATCTCTGCAACACTTCTACTTCCCAAAGGCCAAACTCCCTACTTGAAGCTAAAGGCTTGGCGCAGCTGGCAGCATAGTTCCCACTGACACTGATGGCAGAAGTCTTCCTCAGCCAGGGCTGAAGCTGAGCTAGGCTGTGCCCACAAGCCTGTCTCCTCTTCTGCTGTACAGGAGCTGATTGATATGATGTGATTATTAAGAACATGTCTCTGAGTCTTATCTTATTCTGTGAAATATTTATTATGTGTATAATTCATCAGTGAGTATGCGTATTTTTAAAGAGTAATTTTTTAGATATAACTTTCACGATATTGCTAGAACTGTAGATGGGGGGTGGGGAGGAAGCCTGCTTCCCCCCACAATAATGACTTCAATTCTGTTTTAATTAAGCGAACAGTTTTTCAGAGCTGAGATTGCACCTTAATTATGTTTTAAATTTCGGCTGCAATTACAAGAGCTACCAGCTTGCTTCAGAACCCTCCTGAGAGCCTCCATCTTCGCTGCTGAAGCACTCTTTCATTGAAACTTCACCCCCATGCCCTGTCCCATTGCCGTGCCTTGGGCTACCACGCGCCCCATTCCGCAGATGCTCCCTCTCGGCCCAATGGCTCGGATGATCCTCGAGTGGGGCCAGCCAAGCCCCCCTGCTCCCAGCAGCGCAGCTGGTTCGCCCTCTGCCATGTCGGGGTTTGCTGCTAGGTGTCCCTGCCAGCGGGACCCTTCGAGAGGTGTGGGAACTGAGGGGCAAAATGCTACTTCTAGGGGGTTTCCTGGTTTCTTAAATGAGGAATCTTAAAGATTTTCTTATGAGGACTTAAAACCTAGCAAGAGCAGGGCACTCTATAGGGTCTGCTCCTCGCTCTGAGCCCGTATCACCCATCCAGGCAGACGCCACAGGAACAGCAAGATGCCAGTTCATTGTACCCCCTTTTTTCTGTTTGCGCAAAGCAGGCTGAGTTTAGGTGGGAGGCAGCCACCCCATAGGGCAGAAGGTGGATGTGGTATGAGAGAGCA
Source organism: Egretta garzetta (assembly GCF_000687185.1). Classification (NCBI taxonomy): domain Eukaryota; kingdom Metazoa; phylum Chordata; class Aves; order Pelecaniformes; family Ardeidae; genus Egretta; species Egretta garzetta. The sequence continues at coordinate 1,638,293 of NW_009260026.1, read as the reverse complement.
GATTAGAAAAGGGAGAGATGCGGTGTGAAGCAGAAAGCAGAGGAAAAGCAAAGAGCTGCCTTTTTGGAAGACCCCTGCTGCAAGTTTCCTGAACCACTCAGAGGCCCTAAGCTGGTGCCTTCTTACCGCCTGGCACGTCAGGCAGCTGAAACAGGGAAAGGGAGAGGTCCAGAATGGTGGGGGTGTCCTAGCTGGTTCCCAGTCCACCTCTTCCTTCTCCGGCTGCAGCCACAGTTTCTGCTTCTAGTGAGACATATTATCTCCCTGCTACAGGCACTAGAGCCCTGAGTGCACCCCCGAGTCATTCCCTTGCATCTCCCAGATAAGCAAAGACCCAAGTCAAAGAAAGATGCAACACACAGCAAAGTGGAAACAGAGTTAAGGTTCCCTTCTTTCTTATGTTTTGAAAAGCACCTTGGTGCTCAAGAGCATTGGCAAGAATATTTTGCGTGCTCTGGGCTTGTTACGAGGCTGCCAGTCCTTCCCGTGAGGCTGCAGTCAAAGAGCAGTTCCTCCAGCACAGCCAGAAGTGAAGCAGGAGGGCTTCATATTTGCTGTTGTGGTGGCAGGAGTCTCTCAGGGAGGGCCTCTGGCACCCTCCTGGCACAAGGTACTGGAGGGTTTCTGCCAGGATGGCTCTAGGGTCCACAGGACCCCACCTGGCAGTGGCATGAAATCACACAGCACAGGCCTCCCCCTGGCCAAGAGCACCCACCAGGATAGGTGCAACCCAAGGCGGGTTTGTGAACACCGTGCTGAAGCCGCAGCCCTCACCTCCCATCCAGAAACGTCCCTTGGCCCCACAGGAGCATCACTTACTCCCAAAGCCATTACGCACAGACGAAAAGCCTTAGTCCAGATCACCAGTCTGTGGCACTGGAACAGCCATGCCTGCTCAGGCTGAAGCCCTGGCACCCAGAGGCACAAAGCACATCGCCCCTCTGCTCTTCCCTCTCAATACATATTTTCGCCTGGGAGAAGCAGCTTGTTGGGTTTGTTCAGCTTTCGATGTGAGAGTGAACAACTATGAGGCTGTGCTCTGGAATCCTGCCCGACCTCTCCTACCAGCCGCCTCCAGCAAGGTTCGGGACGTTTTTGGCACCTCCAGTTTTCCATGCTTTAGGTGGGAAATCCTAACACAACAGGCTGGCACCTCCCAAAGCAAGCTGTGCTTCTGGGTCGCAGGCGTCTTGGTCCGTGTGTCAGAAGGGTAAGGATTTACCCTCCGGTGCTTCAGGCGGGTCTCCAGCCGCAGAAACAGACCGGCAGAGCGGTTGGGATGACAGCAGGCTGGTTGGGGTTTTCAACTGGTTGTAAAAAGTTTTGGCTGTCGGATGCTTAAGCTAAGGAACGGCACTGGGAAAAAAAAAAAAAAAAAAAAAAGTTGTGAACTTTAAAGAAGCCCACAGCAATACGAGTTTTGCCTTTTAAAGACCGCAACGTATCGGAGCTTTAGCAAACTTCCTCCCAGGCAGTTTTTATTCCTCGCTACCGAGTTCCG